>NW_022990856.1:0-243530 GCF_902827175.1 Gymnodraco acuticeps | reverse complement strand
AGAAGCTGCTGGTTGGGGATTTCCCTCATGATTTAGAGGTGGATGAGATGGAGGAAGATGTTCCTAAACGCAAGAACCGTACCAAAGCACGGGTGAGAAATGAATGACAATTCATGATTATTCTCTACTTTTCCTGCTCAATTTATACTGAATATACAAGCCATAAAACAATTTGTTTTGGTGTTGTTGTAGAAAAAGTGAAGCTAGGGAAACACAAGTCAGTCTCCAGCAAAAGCTCAAAGTCTTGCCTGTCCGACACAGAGAATAACACTGGAAAAAGTTTCTCTTAATTAGACTTAAATTGAATCTGCTGTATTTGCACAAGCATAGTAGAAGACGCCTATGTTTCTGTGTCAAATGAATATTAAAAGGATTACATTAAAACTAACATTTCAATATTAACATAAATAAATTGTACTAAATTAATCTTCAGAAATTAGCATTTTGTTCTCAGTACTGGTCTTTGAGGGTTATGATTTAATTAATTGTATCTCATATTGAGTTTGACTTTGCTTTATTCCTGACTTAAGAAGAAAATGTCACAAACCACAAGTTTTTACAGAGAATAAATGCAATTGGATCCAGAGATGTAATCATGCTGAGACAACCGTTTTTTTTTACAACTTTGATTAGATCAGACAGGTTCTTTTCCCACTCTTTTTGGGCGTCACATGGGAAGATAATCAAGTGTTAACAATGTATTCTGAAAATCATCACACACACACATGCTCACACACAGACACCAGGGTTGCTAATTGGAGCTGTTGCTCCCCTGCTAGGTGTCATCAGCCCCCTCCTGCTGGAAGTGGAGCTTTACACTGAGAGCAGATGATTAGAATACAAATGTGTGTGTGTGTGTGTGGTGTGTGTGTGTGTGTGTGTGTGTGTGTGTGTGTGTGTGTGTGTGTGTGTGTGTATAGAAATTTGAAGCACGTAATGTGCTGTTACGCTCTTTTTATTCTGTGTGGAACTGTGGAAGTTCAAACTTTTTGTTTTCAATCCAATGTGTGATTCTGAGTTTTTACAAGTGTGTGTGTGTTTGTGTGTGTGGTTTCTACAGGCCTGCGGTGTCGGGGGAATGAGGAAGAGACAAGAGCCGGCTGCCATTGAAGATAGAGACAAGCCTTACGTCTGTGACAGTGAGCGTTACAACTTTATTTCTTTATTGTTTCTTCACTGCTTTTCCTTGGACAGACAGAAAACTAATTGTATATACTGTGTGTGTGTCTGTATGTGTGTGTTAAAGTCTGTGGAAAGCGCTATAAAAATCGCCCAGGGCTGAGTTACCATTATACTCACACACACCTGGCAGATGAGGAGGGCGAAGAAGACTCGGAGCGACACACACTACCCTTCCAGCGCAAGAACAACCACAAGCGTAAGTCTGTCAAATATCCAATATTTACTTTATGTGTGCTTTGGTTACAGCAGTTTCAAAGTCATTCCAACATATCGTACAAGAATAGGTTGGGTTTACTATCGATTACTGACCAAAACACAATCTTATGAAGGACAAATGCATACTGTTGTCATTCAAATAAGTGCTCAAAAATGAACAAAACACTCAGTCAGAAGACAACACGGGACAAAAAAAACACACTGAGATTAACAGAAGCTAAGAAATGTACTACTGTGGATGGGGGCAGCGGCAAAACATATTTTGAACACCTACAAAAGGCCCAAGTACAATAATAAATACTGCATTATTACAGCCTAACCTTGCCGTTAGACTGCCCTTTCCGTTAGCGAACTAAGGCCATTAACAATGCTGCCTTTAAAGCCACTGGACAGTAATTTCACCTTGCTAGGGTTGCTAGTCTCTCGATGCCTTGCATGATTTGTTTGTGTTATTCTATGACTTTGGTGATTACAAACTAACTCTTTAAAAAACTAACAAAAGTCACGTAATAACATAATCAAACCAACAAATTGAGGCAGCAGTGACCGGCAAATCCCGATTGAACTGAGGTATCTGTTTTTGTCAAAGATGGCTGTGAAGAAAGATAATAGCTTCCTTTTGGAGAGACACGTCTAAATATAGCCTCAATTTAAACTGATATTTAATTATTTTAGTTGAGACTTTTTTTTAGGTGACTAAAAATATGTTTTGCTGCTGCCTAGTCCACAACCGTATTTTTTTCTGTTTCTTCTTCACTGAGGACTTACTTCGATACGTACTACACTGACTATGGAAAATAACCGTATTCAACCCCACTCTAAAAAAAAAAACCTTCCCTTTAATAATCTGAATATTATCAGGAAACTATTGATCGTCCTGGAGTCCTCCTGCATTACAGACAGATACAGTGCTGACTGGGCCTATTCCAAAGTGTGTACTTGTGTGGATAAAATATATTTCTCCCAGTGGAGTGCTGAGTTTAGCTGACTTCTTCGGCTCTCACTTACTCCCTTTTCAGCCTGACACAGTGACGCAGGTTAAAACTATGCTCAAAATGGGTCAACAAGATCTATCCCACTTTCCAACATAACTCTTGACCTGTGGTAAACAATGGTCAAATGCCGGCTTTGGTCAACAGGCTAAAAAACGAGTGATAAAAAGTAATTAATTAATTTCCTAATGCAATTTTGTGTATTTCTATTGATTCGGCAATGTGTTTATGCAGATACAGTTGCATGAGGAAGTGACAGTGTCAACAAGAATCAACCCTAATATTAATGTGGACAAACAAAGCTTAAACAAGCATCTTATGCTTCCTGTATTCAAATTTGTTTTTACTAATTTAGATACTAATTGTCACACTTCTGCTTTTTGATCCATGTTGATAGCTAGAATATGCCCTAAGGCTAAGCCCAAGGGTAAATTCTATATTCTATATATAGTATTTTTATTTGAACAATGTTGCATTTAACCTTTCGCTCTAAGGGCTGCTGTAGCCCAGAGCTAAACTCACTGTCACACCTCGGTTGTTAAACCAACAAGAAAAAATATAGACCATAGGTATTCAACAGGGGGTCCTCAGAATTACTGCAGCTGGGCACCATATGTTTGTTGGATAATGAAAACAATATTATTATTTAATTTTGTAAGTAGGCTATTGTTGCATCATAAAAAATAAATAAAAATACGCGCTTCACATTATTGTAGACCCATTTAAATATGCTACTCAACTGCATAGATTCCTTATTGAAACATTAGCATTGATAATAATACAAAGAAAGGGTTGAAAATAGATTTACATGCGGTAGAAGAACAGGTGATGGCGGCAAGCATACTGTGTAGTAAAATACAAAATGTGAAGGAATCAGTCAGAACACTTTTACAAATTAGACAGTTTCACCATCTGCTGCAAAGACACATCATCTCAATGAGGGAACAAAAAGCTCTTCAATCAAAACTCATCGGCTATAAATAACTGTCAGAGAAAAAACACCAGTCACACACTCTGGGAAATTACCATCACACTCTTCTACTGTATGTACCTTTCAACTTACAGCTCACAGTATGGCTGCTGCTATCAACGGCTTAATGACTGTCCATTAATGCACTGGCTCAGAATATCATGTGGTAGTAATAAAGACCCATGGTATTATTGCTAATGTCTTTTTTTCAGACGGGGCAGGCATTTGCATAAAGGCAGGGGCACAGATGCTTCTGGAGTGGCACTTCATATCTTAATACCATTAAACTATTCATAAGCAATGCTTTATGAAAAGGCAACATTGGCTTGGTCCAGACTGGAATAGCTATAACATAGATTTTAATTAAATTCTGTACAGCCATTCATTGTCCTCAGAGTATAAGTCCTAATGACTCTGGTGATCCCCTGACTTTCCATTTATTGCCATCATAAAGTTCAAATTTATGGTTTTGAGTTAAATGTCTTCACAACTGTTGGTTTGGCTTTGCTGGATGAACTGGAATACAATTTTGTACAAAAGTTAAACTCCCAAATGTGTTTTTTTTTTTATTCTAAAGGTTACTCGACAAATACTGATAACATGAATGACATTCTGATCAACCTCAGCAGCACTTTCTGTTTATTGCTAATAAGCAGAAGAAAGCATAGTACATCATCTCAACAGCTTCAATCATCGCTCATCAGTTCTAAATCAGAGTCAGTGAATAAACACTCTCGGAAATTACCGTTACACTCTACATTTATAATTCAGATGTATACATGTATGCTTCACAGAGTTGCTAGCATAGCGTTACACTCTTTAATAAATCTTTATCATGGATGATTACTTAATGCGGTATAGGCACTTTCATAGGACGTTTCCCATTAGTTTAGCTCATCCTAAGAGCACATTTAGTTTCAATGTATTTGTTGTGCGTACTAAATCAAGCCAGGCAGAGAGTAAGGCTATTGAAAATGGGATGTAGCATGTTCAATTTTCATCCGGGAGACATTTTTGTTTGTCTTTTTATGAAAGTGCATCCTTTCTGTAGCGTTAACATGTTTTTGTTCCTTAAACCTAACCACACTTTTAACATCTTCACCTGACTTTAAAGATACTGCAATTGCAATTTTAGCTTCGTTTATTGATGATGGCTCCATTCCAATAAGCATATATCAACCATGTCTTGGCACTACAAGGAACAATTTAATGGAATGTGTCCACTGTAATTATTATTACTTACACCTGCGATGGGGAAGTTATTATGACCATCATGAAAAATGTCTCACGTACATCTGGCTAAGGGACATTTACTCCCACTTAATCTTTTGTCACATCATTCCCTCTGGGACTTTTGGCTCTTATTTAATAAGATGAACTGCAGGACTTAAGAGTTATTGGGTTTTGGCCATCTTCCTAAAGCTGTAAAAGGGCCAACTGCGAAATCTGATTCATTTAAATGGTAGAGCACAATTGTCCAAAACCACTTGTGCAGTAAGAAGTATTAAATGGGAGTGTACACTGTACATAACAGCACTGCGGGCCTCCTGAGAATGCACTTAGCGCTAGGCGGCAAAGGATCTGCTGAATCTATCTAGGGTATCATAAGAAAGCAATACATGTCAGAGACAACAAGTAAAGCAAATATTTAGGTTTCTATTGAAGAGGTCATGAATCAACCCTCAAACCTCCCCTCCTGTCAGCGGCAGCATCCACACTAACCAAATTGCTTGTCGTCTTTGTTTCTTGTGGCTATTTATTTTCACCCTCAGGGCCACTTTTCTATCATGTGTGGTTTTGGTTTCATGTTTTCTTCTGTCTGCGTGTTCTGTTCATTTCTGAGCACTTATTTGAAGGACAATACCAGGCATTTATCCTGCAGGAGATTGTGTTTTGGTCAGTAATCGTTAGTAAAATGGCTACAGTTATTCTCACAAAAAAACAAAAAATAGCTGTTGACATTTGAAAAGGGAGTGCAGACAATTCATCCACTCCTTTTGCTCTTCACAGTCTTAAAACAAGCAATTTGTTCAGAATAGAGTGCAGATAAACACTCAAAAAACACATATCCACATTATCTGTGTTTGCTGCACTACAACAATGTCCACACTGAAACTATGCTGCCTGTCAGTTAATTGGCAGTGTGTGGTTTTAAATTAGACCGTACAATGATAAGTCTAGCCCGGTTTTTGTGTGTGTGTGTGTGTGTGTGTGTGTGTGTGTGTGTGTGTATTTGTGTGTCTGTGGCCATGCTGCAGTCTTAGGTCTTTCCAGTGGAGGAGAGCAAGAGAGACAGCATTTGACTCGTTTAATATCCCCCATCACTCCCTCCCAAACAGTCAGTAATCACACACACACACACACACACGCGCACACACACACACACACACACACACACACGCACACGCACACAGCCCCAGAAAATGCAATCTTCTCTGCTGAAATGAAAAAGGGAGCTTAGCCTTTTGGCTTGGCATGTATGTGTGTATGTATCCACATGCACATGCATTTGCAAGGCACTGTGAGTGTGTTCATATGTGTGAGTGTGCATGAATTAATGTGTGTGTACACCATTATAGCTTTCCCCAATTTGCTGAGTGTCATGGAGGAGACTCCACCACCCTCCACCCGTTGCCACATATGTAATAATATTAACATAGGGCCCCGGAATGAGAGCAACCCTGTATGCATAATTCATGGTAACTTCTGCCTCAAAAAGCTGTCTAGACGCTATAGTATGTACATATACATCCACAACACAAGTGTGAGCTGAAACCTACAGTATCACCCGACTACGAAACTCCATCTTTCCTGAACCTTATCCAGCTCCCTTCTCTCTCCCTGTTTTTCCATCAGTGTGATAAATGAGAGATTATTCCACCAGGAGATGAGATTTTCCTTCCCTCTCTTTCACTCCGTCCATCTTTCACCACTGCCCTCTTCTGCGTTAACTCTGCATCCTCAGCTAACCCTCCTCTCCCATCCCTCTCAGCTTCTCTTCTCTCCTGCTTTGCCTCATCAATCATCCAGCTTTGGGTTTCCCTTTAATTTATTTTTTGTTTAGAGTCTGCCCTCCCTCTGATCATCACCACCAGAATCAACCCCCAATACTAAACATGCCCATATACCCAGAGCCCAGCTGATATACTATTTACTTAAAAAGAGCAGTGCCATTAAAATTCATGACTGCGGCACATACTATGTTTTTTTTTACTCTCTTCTAAACAGAAGGTTGGAGGTGGAGAGGGAAGGCAGGAGGGAGAGTTGGATATGGGGTGGGGGCTCCTTTGGCATTGATGTGATGGTGGGAGGGATGGGGGGGAATGAAGAAGAGGAGGAGGAGGAGGAGGAGAAGTGGATGAATAAGGGGGATGTTTACTTTAGAGGTCGGCCCTGCAGTGTCCACCTGAAAATTGGTTTTGTTGGTATGGAGAGAAAAAGAGAGAGAAGAGGTAAGTTGAGGTAAAGGTAAATGAGATAGAAAGAGAGGGAAATAATGAAATAGCAGTGACAAGATAAATAGATTGCAACAAGGACACAAACTGAGAGTAATGCTCTGAATGAATGACAGAAAAAAGAGAAAGAGGGAGAGTGGCAGAGGGAAAGTGAGAGGGGGAATGAAGGGTGGGGGATGTCATTAAATCCCCCCTCTCAAATCAGAACTGAGATTCAGAGGCCACTTTATCTGGACGGACAGACGGTCCTACAGTGTGGAGCAGCAGGGACGCTCCGAGTGTGTGTGCTTGTATGTGTGTGTTAAAAAAATGCCCACAATACACACATGTATGTGCATTTCTTTTGGTGTGTGTGTCTGTTTGTGCCATTGAGCTGTGTGAATGCGCTGTTTTGGCAATCATGCCCAACTTTGAGTGTGTATGTGTGTGTGTGACATGTAATTGAGCCCTTTGAAGGTCAGCGTCCCTCTGTTCCTACCCACCATTGTTGGTTGTTGTGTTTTGATTTTTCCCTCTCCAGTTTTTTGCCTTGTGTCACAAAATGGCCTCCCTGTCCTCCTCCCACTGTCTGCAGACAGAGTAGTGAAGAACACATTTTGATCAACCAACATCAATATAAAACAACGCTGAGAACATAAAATGGCCTCTCCTCCGTGTCTATTGTCACTCCATTCGCACACCACTGCCTCCAGTTTTCTCCCTCTCTACTGTACATCTAATTGTCTTTCTCTTGATTTGAAGTGTGGTAAGATTTCACATCTTTTGTTTATTGCCTTATTGCATTGTCATTGATGCAGTGTCACTGGGAAGATACAGATATCTTTCTATACTGCGGATTTCTTTGTCAGCTAAATGGGTTTTTCAAAATGTCACATCTCTTCATCTAACGCTATCTGCCACCCAAACTTTCCAAACCACCAATTCGGTAGGGATTTTTGAGGAAAAAGTAATGCATTTTAAATTGGTTTGTGTGATATATTGTTGAACGCAAGTCAACTTATTTAAATGCTCTGATGATTTTTTTGCTCCATACTTGCTCTGAAATGCATTATTAAAAATCAAATTCAAAGTATGATGAAAGTCAAAGCTGGCAAAATTGCACAAAATGTACACACTTATCGAGCCCTCTTTTTACACTTGTGGGATGGTGTGTGCACATAAATGAAGTTTTATCTATTTAATTGTATTTTTTTTGTCTTCTCGTGCAAAATACCACATTTTCAATTTTATTTTTCAATTGTCTTCCAGTGCATAGACTTTTTGGTTGATTCTATGTTCATTTATGTGATATTTATTCCACATTAAGGCAGCACATTTGCGAGTAGCGAGCATCAGAGCTTTCTTTGGGATGTCTTCTGAACTTTTCCTGTACACCGGCATTCCTCCAAAGCTTTTGATTGGTTGATTGTTGCCGCTGCTGCACGGCACAGGAAAGGAAGGGAGAATCGGCTGTTGCCTAGCAATCTGGTTGCCATAGATACCGCCAGGGCTCCCTCCTAAAGAGTACACTGTTATGTACATTGAAAAGAGAGAAAGAGAAAGAGAGGTATGGAGACAAAAGAAAAGGGAGGAAGAGAGGAGACAGAAAGAGTGAAGAATAATGGAGGAAGTTAAACTATAGGAGAGAGATGGAGCTGAGTGTGCACAGAGGAGTTCATTAGGTATAACATAAGGAATAGCATGATGGAGACAACACAGACAAAGGCAGAAGCAGAGCGAAAAGCAGAGAGTTATTCCAACACAAAACATCTCTTCATGATTCATCATATAGATTCCCCCAGACGGTTGGAGTGGTGAAGGCAGAGTAATATCGGAGTCTGCTTCATTTGGTATTCTGTCTTAACATGTGGTGCTGAGGCTTGCTGGCTGGTTGGTTTGTGTTACTCGCTCATCTTGGCTATGTTTGGATAAGCTCCAAGAGCACCACAAGCCTCCCATGCACCACCAATACCACTCCACACCCCTAATCCACCCTTACCCTCCATCCATCTCTGTCCGTCTACTTGTTATCTGTTTTAACGTCTGTGACTTTAAAACCCAGAGAGGAGAAGTGGACATGAAAATGCAAGAGTTTCATTGATGCCCGATTCATTAAAAAAAATTAATCCAAAAGACATATGTGTACTGTATGTGAAAACACAGATTACAATGCCAACCTTGGGGAACATCCTCTTGTGCACAAAATGATCCCTCTTACAATTGAGGTTTGTTTGAAAAGAATGCTAATTAGTGGTTAGCACAAGCAGCGATAGCCACCGCATGACTGAACACACAAAGGAAACCGTACCACCTACGGAAACTCAAACTCCCCATTTCAGATGAAAGTGCCCAAACAATCTCATGCCGATTTCCACTCAAAACATTTTTTTGCAAAATGTTCCTTTTTATGCTCTTTTTCGGCCACCTATTAATTTTTAACATGTGACGGTATATGGCTGACACATTTTGGGTCAATTTGGCACAATTCAAACAGGATTTCACAGTCACATTCTCAGCCGGTTCTCTCAATGAAACAAGCTAGGATTAATTATTTGCATTTTGACTCCTCATTGACACATTGGCTGATTTTAAGTGTGTGCAAAGTATGCTTACACTTACTTATAGGAGTATGCTGTGTGTACGAGTGATTCTTTTTAAATGCATTGAATCTGGGGGAGTAAGTGTGTGTGTGTGTGTTCTGTGTGTTGGCTTACATGTCCATTGGCTAAATGTGCACATATCTGCAGAGCCTGACGTGCTGTGTGTGTTTGTGTGTGTGTGCACGTGTGTGTGGGTGTCTCTCTCTCTCTCTGTTTCTACGGGTCAGTGTGATTACAAAGCAGCCATAGATCAAGTTTTATTATGCA
Source organism: Gymnodraco acuticeps (assembly GCF_902827175.1). Lineage (NCBI taxonomy): Eukaryota > Metazoa > Chordata > Actinopteri > Perciformes > Bathydraconidae > Gymnodraco > Gymnodraco acuticeps. Next base: position 233,869 of record NW_022990856.1, on the reverse strand, counting down.
CCAACACTGCCTCTGTCCTCTTTACTTTGCAATGTCATCCCAGCACACAGGCTCACATTGCACACACACACACACACACACACACACACACACACACACACACACACACACACACACACACACACACACACACACACACACACACACACACACACACACACAACCACATGCATCCAGACCCACAATGCACTGGGAGTTACGCAACCTGCTGACTGGACATGAGTGAAAGTAGTACTTGTGTGTGTATGTGTGTACGGGTAAGGGGTGGGGTAGGTTTTGAGTGTGCAGGGATGGAAAAGGAGCAGAAATGTGGGAAAATAGAGCAAAGCTGTGTTGCAGGCATTCATGTGACAACAGATAGATTGCAGGAAAATGTTCAAATGTTCTCTTTGAGAGTAAGGAAGAGGATCTAAACCAAATAAGGAAAAGGAAGTGAAAAGATGAAGCACAATGAAGCGCAGAGAAGAGATCGAATCAGAGGCAGAGAGAGCAGCAGCAATAATGAGAACGCATGAAAGTGCAAAGAGGAAGAGCATGGGAGAAAGAGTGAGAGGAGGAAGATGGAGAGGGGGAGAGAGAGAGAGACAGAGAGAGAGAGAAAGGAAGCTGGTGACTTTTCATCTGTGACTGACGGTTTCCATCTGACTGCATCTCTGTCTCCTTGTCTGCATAAAAAAATCCTGAAGATGTTTCCTTGAGCATTTGGGCTTTTGTGTCTGTGTGAATGTACATGTATGTGTTAACTATACATCTTTCTCCTCTCTTGTTTAAATAGAATTACATTTGTCAAACTGTAATTATGTGTGTGAGTGTGGCTGGACGAGGGTTACAGGGACTCTCATTCATCACGTTAAAGAGAGCAAGTGGGGGATGGGACTAAAACTGGATAGCAAAAGTTATTATGCAAAGGCATGGCTGTAAATCGTTGAGTGTGTGTGTGTGTGTGTGTGTGTGTGTGTGTGTGTGTGTGTGTGTGTGTGTGTGTGTGTGGGTGTGCACTCTAGGCTACTGTATGAGTGTGGTTGTGGGTGTTTTCATCTGTGTGTGTGTGTGTGTGTGTGTGTGTGTGTGTGTGTGTGTGAGTGAGTGTGTGTGTGCTCTCATTGTGTGTGTGACTCCTGAGAGGCTCTCCTCATTAAGCAGTGAGGCGACAGGAGTGCAGAGTGTGTGTTTTCACACACCGCTGCTCCGATACAACGGGAGCCACTTTTTGTATTCTCTTCCTTCTCTCGCCTTTGTGCTTCCTCATCTTCCTCTTCTTCCTCTCTTTTTCTCTCTCCCCTTTTGCCTCATTCATTCCTGAAATATTTTCCCGCTCCCTCCTCATTTGCTTCTTTCCCCACTTTGGCATCCCCTCATCCTCACCTCTTCCTCACATCTACAACTGCAGTACTGTTGTTGTTGCTTTCGACAGTTATGAATAACCGAAAAATAAAAACATGAATAGTCTCTTGTTGTGATAATAAGTATCCACGTGTAAATGTTTTTCTTGTTAATGGCTGAAGTTACTTTTATGTAACAACAGAACAAATATAAATGAAGAAGAACATTAAAAATGTCATGCAAATTGTGATGCTCTTATATGCTATCAAATCAAGTAGCAGGCAGAGAGATGGGGAGATGAGAAAACATTTTTAAGATATAAAAAGTGAGTTTGAAGAGAGAGTGAGAGAAGTCAACAGGTAGGCCTATTTGCTTGTGTGTGGCAGAGGTAATTCCTCTTGGATTTGAAGCACTGAGTTGACGAGGCTTCCACAGCGGCCGGCCAGAGGATGAGATTATCGACCAGCCAGAGTCCGTCTGTGGTATTGATCCCAGGTCAAAGTCTAGGGGGAGACTGAGGGAAGAGAGGAAGAGGAGGTAGAATGTTAGGATACAGGAGGAAGATACTTTGGGACATTGCCAGGATGAGGATAAAGACAACTAATAAGTCGTTCTAATAACTAATAACATAACTAATAGTCATAACTTCTACTCCTGTACTTTCTCACAGTGATACTATGTTGCTTTTCATGATGACACACCGTACGGCGTATATATATATATACAAATATTACCGTACGCAATATTTTTCTTACCATTAGTCACTCAATCTGTAAATAAAATATTCTCTCAAGGGGTTAAGATCAGATTCATGTATTTCATTTAACTTATTTCAGTTTCATTCTTTTGGAAACTACTCTGCTTAATTGTTGAATGCTAATCACTTCCATCTTTCTGCAGTGCAAATAGAGTAAATGACCATGTATCCAAACTTGTATGCATCTCTTTTTTTTCTTCCATTTTTGTTTTTTTCTTAAACACACAAAACACTAAATGAATCCCATTTTGGCCAGCATGTTATGTTTTCTTAAATAATAGCTTCACATTTCATGAAAATATAAGTAGATACAATAAAGTAATCAATGCAATACAATTATTTTGTGAAAAGAGAGACTTCAATTACAATAGGAGCCGGGCAAGAGGCAGTTCAGAGAGCGGAATAACAACGCTCTGTTACGAAGAGCAGCATGTAGGAGGAAGGGAGAGAAAATGAGGCAGGGGGAGAGAGAATTGTAAGCAGAGAGGGAGGAAGGATGGGGAAGGGTAGGTGTTGGGGGGGGGGGGGGGGGGGGTGAGGAGCATTTGAGGATTCATCTCTCGCTGGATAATTCCCAGGAGGATCTCTCTCCAACACTTGAAAGCTGTGAAGTGTGCGGTTCTGCTCATACTCCTCCTGGTAATTGGAAGAGGAGCGATGCGGAGGGGAGGGAGGGAGAGTGGAGGAGGAGGAGGAGAGGAGGGTCAGGTAAAGGAGGGAGACTTGGAGGTAAGAAAAGAGAAGGATTGGAGCAGGGTGGCTGAAAGAGGTAAGGATTTAAAGAGAGGAAAAACAGGAGGTTAAACTAACGAGGGGGAGAAAAAAAGACTGGTGCCATTTTCTTCTGGTTTTCTCTCCACCTGCCTTATATCTGTTTTATGTTTGCTCATTAGCTCTTTCCTCTGTCTCTCTATCATTTTCCTCTCCCCTCCCTCCCTTTGCTAGCGATGGCGTGTCTGTGGTTGCAGGCGGGTTCTGAAACATGGCCGCAGGCGTTTAATCATTGATGGAGTTTTTTTTCTCCGTGCAGGCAGGCCAGCGGGCAGCCCCGACTCACTCACATGCGTCAGGACCTGCTGATTCACTCTCTGGGGCCTCCAAACCCACACGCGCGCGTGCGCACACACACACACACAAAGACGCAGGCACACACATGCACACAGGAACAACTACAAAGGCAAACACAGATGCACACACCAACAGTGAAACGGTAGCACACAGATAAAACGTAGCCCGAGTGTGTGTGGCTATCCACATGTGTGCCTGTCTAGTTTATTCCACCGGGGATTGTGAGGCCCAATCAGCAGCAGTGAGCCAAAATAAAAGCAGCAAAGATAAAAGCAATTTATTTGACCACCAGAACAAGAAGACAAACGTGTTTATTTTGGCTCCAGGGCTGCACGCCGCATCTGTCTCTACAGCTTTATACGTCCTTCTGCTAGACTCAGTAAACATCTGGCTATGTTGTAAACAAGTAAATACAGATATAGTGTATATATAAGTCTTTATACTGTATCCTCTCGACATTCATTTGGAGTAGGACTTCTTGATACAGTTTGCACATAGGGTTAAATACTGTATCTCTTGAAATGGTCAGTCGGTCTACCTCTGTTAAATAGAGTGCAATGTAATTTAATAACTAACCCTACCCCCAAGCAGAATGAATCTTAACAACTTTGTGATCTAATGATTACACTTTGTAATTCTTTTTGAGCAAATACCTGTAAAACTACAGGTAGCCTATAGCTGTACTTTGCTTGTGCCATTTAGAAATATTAGCATGCTAACAATCTAACTTAATGGGTGAACACTTTATATATACAGTCTATGGGTGAACATGGTGACTCCCTGCACTCAATCACTAATCCCTAGGCCTAGACAGTCAACTGTGAGCAGCAAGTGACAAGCTATGAGCCTAAAAAAGTAAAAAGACTGTGGGTGCGACTGGTTGCAAAAAGAAAGCCGATTATATAAAAGTCTATGTGGAAATGACGCTACTTCTTATCTCCGGCAACATTGCCCTGACAAGTTTGTGGTCTCAGTCGCTACTTCAGGTCTTATTTAATACAACATGACGTTCAATTTGTAAATGTTGGTCCCATTTAGGGAATAATAAACTATGAAAAAGCTCAGAGAATTGACTGTTAACCTAAAATGATAGGGACTACATGATGGGAATCACTCATAAGTATTTTGGTTTAGTTAAATTAAGCACAATTTCAATGGAACTGGACCTTTGATAGTTTGATAGACATGAGAATGTGAAGCAAATATTAGAATAAAATATGCCTTTTGTACATTTTCACCATCATGTATCCGTATAGCCTACTACTACCCTAAATGTTAACATTATTACTATCTTTCTATAATGTGCTTTGACAAAATTCAATACCATCGTATCATCTCAGCAATACTGTATGATATTAAAAACTACCCTGACTTCCTGATCATTTGTTATTAAAAGGGGGGGGGGGGGGGGGGGAAGGACTAGGAAATATAACACATAGGTCTGATGATGTGCAGGTGTGATTTCCATAATGAAACTCTCAATTTTGAAAAGCTGACACCTGCAAGATCTCATATAATAAGCCGAAGAGGAGATTACTGAGAATTATGAGGATGGGGTCATATGTGTTTGAAAAATAAATAGTGAATTATCAGTGTTTTTCTGCAGCCATCGTCAAGATAACCCTAGTTTTAGTATATGGAACTATACAAATAATGAATTGAACATATACTGTTAATCTGGTGCCCTGAGAATCCTTGTTGACAGAGAAATTAGTAATTGCATTTGGTTATGTTTCTATTGATGCTGATACAGTCTCTCCAGCTTGTTTTTCATCATTGCACCCCATATAAGAGTGCACAGCCCAGCAGTAAAGTCCTATGCAGTTTCATTCTCACTACAGATGACAGCCTCTTGCTTTTTTTCTTTTTGCTCAGCGCACTCCTGTTGAATTCTGCAGTAGCAGGTACAGCTTATTATTTCCCTCCCCTCCCCTGTTTTCTGTCAGTCTTTCTGTCTGTCTCTCCACATGATCAGAGAGTTTCTTTTATTATTTTATTTCTCTGACGATTAAAGCCAGACTCTGTGGAGTAGAAACCCAATCTCTCTCACTCCTCCTTCCCATCTCACCTTCTTTTCTATCAAATTCACCCTGTACTCACCCCCTCCACTTCGGGCCAAATAAGACCCCACCCTGAAATGGATGGATTAATGACCTCTCTCAGTCTCTCATATGGCCAGGCACAAAATAACACCTGCAGCGCTGTCTGTCTGCGCGCCTGTGTGTGCGTATCTTTTGTCTTTCTGGACGTGTCTCTGTGCATGCCTACAGTATATGTATGGTGTACCTGAGTGAAATCCACTCTATTGTATTCACTGTTGCTCTGACCTGCCTGGTGACTCATTGTCAAGGACCCATCCAGGGCTTTACATCTTAGAGGAGAAAGCGCACATACAAAATAGTCTGCAGTGGTTATGTGATTGCTTCCATTAAAGTGATTATGCAATCAACAGCAGTAAGACTGGCAGGAGGCAGACAGGTAGACAGACTAACAGACAGAAGAATGGAGGGAGGGGGGGTAGATGTGGTATGCTTACCCACAGCACTCGACAGGCAGGGGGAATTTCTCTCTTGTTAATAATCATTATGAAATGGCTTCACGTGGAGCACTTGCCTCTCCGCTCAGCATGACGGCAGGTCTCTCCCAGCACAATCCTCACACACACACACACTCACACTTGTTCTGTCTTTCTTCAGTTCCCCCTCTTTTTTTCTCTCCTTCTCTTTCTCCTGAAAATATTAACCAGACACCTGAGGCTTCCAGTAGGCGTCCCTCTCTGTGCCTCCCCATCTCCCACTCTGGTGAGACGGGGTTTAGTGCGTCCCAGGCTCCAGCGCAGGCACACACCGGTGCTTGTTTTTTACCATAGCAAACAGATGGAAAAGGAGAGAGAGGTAGACAGAGTGATGGGATGGTGCGAGAGTCTGGCAACAGGGACTTAGTTACACATCTCCTCTCTTCTTCTTTGTTTTACATCACGTTATACCTCTTATCACTCACTGTCAGTACAATACTCTGTCAGTAGGCAGGCCCACGCAACATTTGGACTCTGATCGCATATTTTTATGTATTATAGCCTGAATTGTGTATTTGTTTTATCCCAAAATGTGTACTTTCAACGAGCCAAACACTCACCGTCACTCATTCCCACTGACTGCTGCGATGCAATTGAACGTTTACCTATCACATGTATTGTTAGTAACACAGTTGTCTTGGGAACCATGGAAAGCACTGTTTGTAGAAGTGGTGGAAAACACGTTTTCTTAGTTAAGTTTCTAAACCTTCCTGCGTTTCGTGGATGCAAAGAGAGAGAAAGAGTAATAGAAGCGGCTGTTTCTATCTCCCTCTATTTTGACTTTAAACACTCATGTCTCATGCAAACAGTCTCATGCAAGTGCTCTGATTAATGAATGTATTCTATTATTTTGATTATGGTTGTTACCTAGCCTTTCCGACACTGATTGAATGATTAAATCAATGATTTTACTCTTAATTTTTCATATTGGCTCCTGGCCTGGGTGTTGTACTAAAAAAGTAATTTAACTACTCAGTACTCATACATCAGTCAAAAGGGGCTATGTCAGTTTTACTGCCCCCCCACCCCCTCCGCGGGCCTTGGACTTGTGGCCTCCCTTGTTTAGATTCTGCAGTCCTTGGTGAAAGCTTCTCTGTATATCTTACTTTTATAGTCTTCCACTGTCTAGAGACTGATACAGCTCTTTCACTCCAGGGCAGCATTTCACAACACTAACTTATGAGTTTACACTCTGTTCCTCATCCCGCTTTTCTAAAAGCCCAGACAGAAGCAAACTGAAGCCCCATTTTTCTTACCTGCTACTCTTTTCTTTTTGTTCTTCCAGCCAAGAAAGCACCTGACGGCTCAGTGATCGCCAACGGCTACTGCGACTTCTGCCTCGGAGGCTCAAAGAAGACGGGCTGTCCTGAAGACCTTATCTCGTGTGCAGACTGTGGACGCTCAGGTAGGGCACCGCTGAAGGGGATGGTTGGCAGGAGGAAGGCCGTACTCTGTTGATGCACAAATGTGTGTTATATTTACTCAGTATAGATTTCGTTTTTACAATATAAATAAATGAACGTTTCAATTCCTGTTACGGTTAAAAATGAACGGACCATACCAGTGTTTTTTGTTTTAGCTCATCTACTACAAATCAGTGTACAGTATACTTAACCTTTTTAATAGACGTTTGCTGTTATGTTTTAGATTTCCAAGGTACTTTGTTACTTTCCAAGCAGTTACTGGCTTACACTTTCGAGAGAATTTGAAAACCAATTTGCAGAGACTGAGCCATTCTGCTATTTGTTTAATTTGTTTTTACAATAAAATCTCACAAATGTTACCTAAGACGGTAGCATCACCTTGCACTGTATTTTCAGCAATTAACTGAACACCAACATACAGTAGGTATCTGGTAAAATGTGTAAATAAACATTTTATTAATGGGGACTTACTGTTCTTTAAGGCCACCGTACATAACAATTCAATTCATGTCTTCTTTATGTGTGTTAAATGCAGGTTCAAAAGGTCGAAATGTATAGAAACTAGTGGCTGCTTGAAAAGTAAATACTTTAAATATTCCTAAACGATATGAAATGCTTTGAAAGACAGTGGCTTTAATGTAAAGTGTACTAAGATCTTCTCTGCAAAATTGACTCATTTTTTAAACACACTTCTGTTGCTGCTTGTTTAAGTGCCAGGAATATAAATCCACTTTAAAACCTAAAGTGCTATTTAATATAGAATTACACATAACAAGTATATAACGAGTGATAACATTATAGACATGGATTATTCATTTTGTAATAGTCTGTACAATACCAAGAATATCAAATAGATAAATCACTTGAGATACAATTTAAGTAATTTAACAAATTGCGTGTAACTTCAAGTATATGCAATTAATATGATATGTACGCTCAATAAAATGTAATATCAGTGACCTTGCCTGACCAAAAAAGACAAAATTGCTTCGAATGTCTGCTGCATATCTTTCAATCCTGGCATGTTGTGCAACAACAACATACTTTACAATTGTGATATCTTAAACCCATTGTCTTTTTCTTCTTCTTGAGTCCATGTTGCTTGTGCTGCAAGAAGCGTATGAGTTTGTGAGAGAATGGACTTTATGTATTGTGAAGGGCCGACAGTACATTTGATCAGAGTAGAGTTCAAGTATGATTTTTGAAATATGGTTGTATTATTATTTTCCCATTATATCTCCCTTTGTTTTCATTTGTGGGCTGTGCTTGTATATCCTGGTTATATGTTTACAGAGATTGGTTTATGGTGAAGAATTTGTTTATCACTTGATTGCATGTACTGTATATATTTTTTTATCCACATGTTTTTTTCATCTGGAAATAAAATAAAACAGAACTTAAAAATAAGTATGTGACTTGTAGTGAATGGGCTGCAGCAAGCATAAATATGGTATGGTCATCTTCTTTATAACCACTCACATGGACAATAAATGAGTGTCAAGGAGCGGGGATGACATAACATTAGTACCATGAAAAACTTATAATTATGGTAGTGCAATACATTCTAAACAGCAGAGAAGTTAAGTACAATGGAAAATAAAAAAAATGTTCATGTTAGATATTGAATTAGTTAAAGGGGTCTTACTATGCTAATTTCCAGGTTCCTATTAGTATTCTGTGGCTCTACTGTGATATGTTAACATGCTTTAACGTTCAATAAGGTATTTATTTTTCTCATGTCTGTTCTGCAGCACTTCTTTTCACCCTCTGTCTGAAACCAGAGATGTCCTGCCCCTTAGTCATAGCAGGTACAATGTGTTGTAGCCAAAAGAAGTACGAGTGTTACGTAGTGATGTCACTATGTTGCTGAAGTAAACAAAGAAATCCAATGGAGGCATTTCAGACAGAGGGGGAATGTGTTGGAGAGAAACTCCCTCTGGAGGAATTTTGGGATTTTAGCCTTGCAGACCATTAACACGAACAAAAAGCCATATATCACACTACAGGAAAGAGAAAACCCTAAAAAGCATAATAGGGCCCCTTGGAGACTATTGTAGAAATTCCAACATCGTTTGTATCTAAAGTAAGCCACCGGTATAGTCATTTCTCAAAAACCTCAGATGCTTTATGTAAATATAGGATGCAAAGTTTTCCAAAAAAGCTTTAAGCTATCTCAAATTATGTCATGTTCACAATTGTAACACACCACGGTTGGATTCCCCCTAAAATATAAATACTTATAATTAAAATCGTCCGTATGGAGCAAGCTAACTGGCGGAGAGATGGAAAAGGTAGATGATTGATGACTGTCCTCATAATACAGAAAGCAATGGTGAAAAAAAATGTTGTGTGTGTGTGTGTGTGTGTGTGTGTGTGTGCGTGTGTGCACTCAGGCCACCCGTCCTGTCTGCAGTTCACAGTGAACATGACGGCTGCGGTGAGGACTTATCGCTGGCAGTGCATCGAGTGCAAGTCCTGCAGTCTGTGTGGCACCTCTGAGAACGATGTAAGATCTCACTTTGTATTACGTTAACTCTAAACACATGTGGCACACACACACATTACATACTGTACATACATAGTGTAGAACATACTACTGTTCGACTATGAGTTTAGGTTTTATAAATAGAGCGAATTTAGATAATACAGATTTTTATACTTGAAGGAATACATTTTTTGCACACAGATTTTTGATCCCTCTGGCTGGAAGTTGACCACTGTGATATTCTGTTGTCTAATTGGTCCCACTGGGCTGACACCATTTTAAACCCATAAGGGATTTTCAAAGACACATATATATACACAACTAGAATAAAGGCTGTCTTTTCAATCTTTAATTAATAATAGCATAAACTGTAGAGTGGACTATAAGGTCACAGAGCATGTTGATTTTTGTTTGTTGCCGTAAACAATTTTTTTTTCAGTTTTCAAAATTCTACCACCCTAATAACAGTCAGCGTAGTTAACAGCGTTTCGAGATAATTGGATTCTCAATTTAAAAACAAGAAAAAGGACATGTATATCACACCTCAGCCCTTTGAATCATATTCCTTAAAACTACTATACATATAAAATTATGCTTTTGTGTGCTATAAAATCTGTCCCCACATAATAACTCCTGTTTGTGTGAATATCCTGCTCTGTTTCAGGACCAGCTGTTGTTCTGTGATGATTGTGATCGAGGATACCACATGTACTGTCTGAGCCCTCCTATGTCTGAACCACCAGAGGGTATGTACAACAATAAGAAGGAAGCATGTGTTCAATAATCAAGAGATACTGCAGAACTGAAGCTCAACAAGGGACTGAGAACATTTTTGTTTGTTCAGAATAATTTATCCTTCTCTGCTGTAGGTGTGAAGACAATAGCAGTGAGGAGCGTGAAACCCAGAACAGCCAGATTGTGCTGACTTTTAGATATAAAGTTTTTTACTTTCAGGAGTCATTATCAATCCTCATCTCCTTTTTGGACATGCAATATGTATTTACCTTGTTTATTTATGAAAACATGTATGATAAAAGTTTGCTTTACGTTTACTATCATTTAATTTATTCATTTATAAATCTGAATCTAATTTGTGGGAACATCAAGGCCATAATTGTCCTGATAGTGTGTCTATCTTAACATGAATAACCATGGTAAATAAACACATTTGCCTACTACACATACAAGATGGCAGCCTTAGGATGTTTGAAATTGTTGTCATGGAAATGAGGAGAAGCAGAGATAATCTGTTTCCATGGTAAAAGTGTCACTTGGCTGAACATACAGTAGCAGTGGCACTTGTGTTCAACACTCACTAACAGTGTCATGCTCTGCCCACACACATAACACTTTGGATTTACAAGAAACATTTTTTAAATTCAGCAATAGTCTGTTAACTTGGGTTTACTCTCATGGAGAGACCTGCGGAGCTCTCACATGGATGATAAACATATATTTTTAAACATACTGTGCTGCGATGAATGCTCACGGGATCTCTTTAGTCTGATTAAAGCATGGTGTTTGTACACTAAGAGTTGGGTTTTAGCATCTATCTCAAGTTGATGTTTAATTAATGTCACAAATCCTATGCTCAAATCCACAGGAAACTAGTTGTCAAATCCCCCATCTGCAATCCACAGGCACACAGCATGTGGTGTTTCAACATGGAGCTTTAATTTACAGTATTACTTAACGCTCTGTCGAAAATGAAGGATTAATCCATAAGGCTTTACAATAGCAGTGACTGAACTTCAGATCTGTGTGTGTGTGTTTGTGTGTGTGTGTGTGTGTGTGTGTGTGTGTGTTTGTGTTTGTGTGTGTGTGTGTTTGTGTGTGTGTGTGTGTGTTGTACAGGGAGCTGGAGTTGTCATCTGTGTCTGAGACATCTGAAGGAGAAGGCCTCAGCCTACATCACCCTCACTTAATCCGCGGAGCTGCACCTCATCCTCTCGGCCCTTCATCCTCCCTCTCCCAAAATCACCTCTTCGTCGTCCCCTCTCTGTGCCTCAGCTGCCCCCTCCTTCTCCTCTGATCCAGTCGCCGCCACTTTGTCTACAATCCGTCCCAGTGACCTCTGACACGACTGAGCACACAGCAGCATCCACAGCGTTCCTGAACGTCTCTCCAGTGGCAAACCGACCTCCGTCCTTTAGTGTCACTCACATTCCCCGATGCTTGACCTGAAACCCCCCTCCCTGCCTTTTTTCTGCTCTGCTCAACAGAGGAATTCATCAGCTATCAATAAGTTAGCTAGCAAGACACACACTCCAGCCTGCCAAGGGCACTTCAGAGGCATACTGCGCCACAGAAACACTCTTAAGGGCCCTCGGATGAGCCCTAATGATCTTCAGCTGCAACTCAGTCAAGGAGTGAGAGAGAATTAATAAAATGGATAGGTGTTAGGTCAAGGACAGGGCTTGGAAGACCCTGGATAACCATGGACCAGTAGGTTCCATTGCTGTGAAATATACACCTAACCAAAATGTATTTTCCTCCCGATGTCCCATTCCATGTACAGCAGAGCTGAGACGTTCGACTCTGCACCGCTATTTGTCGGCAGGGCTGGCTGCCCTGTGCAGTTTCAAAGGGAGGGGAATTGTACAGAATTCTGACTGGTTCTCCATCTTCACACTTTTCAAAACTCCCCTCACTGAAAAACAATGAGCATCAGGTCAGGAACTCGAACCATCTTTGACCTCACCGCATCTTCTCTCTTTGCATGGGGTTTCCTCAAATGAATGATGCATTTTGGGATTGACACTGAAGGTTTTTATTGTGTTAGGATGTTATCCTCAGATGAGAGGAGGGATGGATTTTTTTCTCAAATCAGCTATCTCTGATCAAACAGTATATTTAAAATGACAATTTAGGCTAAGCATCTCTCACAAATCCCTGACTTGACCTTTAATCACCCTTCCTTTCTATGAAACCATGACTGTGAAGCCAACGCGAGACTGAAACGCTCCTGGTGCTTGGTGTGTATTACCTGTGTGTTAAGAATGTAGGATTGATGTGTGGACAATGCAGAACTTCGTTTTACCCATGGCGAGGCCTAAAACATATTTTTTATGATTCTTTTTTTATTTATTATTTTCATTTGCATGTCGTTATTTCCAATTGCTTTAAATACTTTAAATTGAAATTGAAAAGAAAGCACACTTAATTCGCAATAATGTGTTTGTGATATGAACTATTTTGGCCAAACTGTGTCGGTTTTAAACTCTGTGTGTGCCTGTGTGTCTGTTTGTATGAGTTTATCTGAGCAGAAGAGTAATTGTAGCCAGTTTCATACTAGGTGGCATCTGTGAGGGTATTTGGGTAGCACGGACGTTATGTGAATGTAAGGGAAAACCCATCATTAACATGTTCTGAAAGATGTAGGAAAAAGTAATAGTTAAGTCAGCACTGATGTCCTGAGTCAAGACCAGAAAGTGTTGAAGACTTCACTTGTTTGGATACCAAAATCATAATTCAAAAGACATGTTAAAGTTTTACGGCCACACTATTACTTGGCAGAAACTCACGAAGGCCCCTGTGCCCGCCCAACAAAAAGTCCAACATTAAACTCCTTGTTAACAATCCTTAATTGTCGCCTTTCCCTTTGTTTTCTACAGATTAATCAAATTAAATATATTTCAGAGACTATAAGAAGGGCTGGTAGATTGATTTTGTTATCATCGGACAGAGTCAGTCTAGCAGTTTTAGCTGCTTACAGTCATAGAGCTAATGCCTATGAACACCTGGCCAAATGTTACGCCATCTGAAATCATTAACATCATAGTAGCATATGCTTTTGATTTATTCCTATGAATACTTCTTAAATGTAAATCTCTTTTTGTCCTATCTCTTTCACAACCCTCTTAATTGTACTACATCGCATTTAGTTCAACAAGTCTTTGATTAATACAAAATCATCACACTGTGTCCAGTGTCCAAAAATTCGGCCATCTGCTACGTTAGAATCTAGTATAATGAATCAGCGTTTGAAGGTCAAGCTTCAGTGTTAAGGCTGAGTTGTCATAATTTGGATTTATCAGGTAAACCAGCCAGCATGTCAATATATGAGGAACATCATTTTCTTCTAAGTGTTATCTTCAACTAGTTACCTGGTCTTCTCAAGGCAACTTTAATGGGCACACATAATGCTGAAGTGAAAGTGCTGATTTGGGAGTATGTTTGTAACATTTCTGAACTGTTTGATAGGGAAGGTTTCCATCCAATGATGTGTTAGCTTTAAGATTGGAACAATGTAAATAGGGCAACTAAGGCAACTAATCGCCATTTCATACAGTATTTCATATTCTTGTGTACATAAAGAAAGTATGAAAATTCAGTTGTTTTGAATGAACATTTCATTTTAATGCTGCATCACGTCTCTAAATGGAAACTAGCAAGATCAGACGGCTTGTGGGAATCTACCTGACCTGGAATTGTGTTTGCCCTCTGATACAGAAAGACGTTAGGTGCAAATACTGTGCTACGCCCAAACTTAAAGGTAGGGTAGGTAAGAATGGAGAAACCAGCTCGGGTGAGCTAGAATTTGAAAGTAGGCAGCCGAAAAAAATCTGGCCCTTCCTTCAGACTTCCTTACAGAGCCCCTCCTCCAACACACACAAACGCGCACATGACCAATGAGGGCACGAGATAAGTTTGTGCACAGATGGAAGGCTGACATCCAGTTATTTTAGCCGGGCCGGCTCAGATGATTGGTCGTGCTTTTTACAGTACTACGGCTTCCACAGATGACGTTTTCTTCTGTATTTATTGTCAAAGCATTTAAGATATTCATTGCTATCGGGATGTTAAGAGCATTCCATCGAATATAACAAAAAGTGTTTCTGAAGTGAATTACCTACCCCACCTTTAATGTGACTTCACTGATGCATGAATGACACCTGAAATGTTACTGATTTTATATTTTGATATTGTCAGAATTGCTTTTTTAAATTATGATGAAAATGAACCATCAACTTATTTTAATTTCCTGTTTGTTTGCTTTGTCATATGTTACTATTCACATTTTGCACAGTGTGGCTGCATTGTCTCCCTAAGTGTTGTTATGCCTCTGTGTGTGTGTGTGTGTGTGTGTGTGTGTGTGTGTGTGTGTGTGTGTGTGTGTGTGTGTGTGTGTGTGTGTGTGTGTGTGTGTGTGTGTGTGTGTGTGTGTGTGTGTGTGTGTGTATAACCACTTATGATTACTGGAAGGTCAGAGAAAAGCAAAGCAAACCAAAATAGTGAATTATTATTATGTTGTAGACATTTTGTTGGTCTCAGTGGAACCACTTGCATGGCCCAGTACTGCTTGAGGATTTAAATGCCGTGTACAGATGGCAACAACAGAGTACTTAAGTGTGCACATTTTACACAAGGCACTTGGATAAGCAAGAATGCTGATAGCCATTATACAGTGTGTTTAGTCAGTGCTATAAAACCAGTAGTATCAAATCAAAGAAATCTTTATTTCCATTAACCAATCAAAGCATCTAGACTTGAAGTGTGTTTGAGTGGAAACAGTTTGGTGATGAAATGTTTATGATGATCTTCAATCGATAATAGAAATGTTTGTGTGGTATTTGGTGATGATGTTGATGGTGACAGAAAAGCCTTTAATTGGGAGCTTTCCATGCACTTAATAGGACTTAATAGGACATTTCCCAAAAATAAGAAACTAATTGTAAGTATGTGTGTGAGTGCAGGTGCACTTTTTTATTTTTGATCTTTACATTTTTTCAACGTGATTGTCTACTATAACAACACTGGATAAAGATGAGTTTTTAATTTTAATTTTTTACCTTGAGAGGAAGATGATATCTTCTTGGACATTTTCTAGCCCACGCCCCGCCCCCCCCCCCCCCCCCCTCTCTCTTTCTCTGTCTGGTACCTGGGAATGCTTTGAAAATGTGGACTGTGACCGCATTGCTGTCATCACCGCTGTCAGTCATTCCCTGTGAACTAATTAGACTTTCTCAATTTACCCAGTTTTTTTCTCTCTTCCCTTGACTCATTTATTTTCGATTAAAAAGATGAGATTGAAAAATGTGTTGATTGTTATTGTTGTTATTTTGTGTGAGTGTGTATATTTGTGTTTCTGTTGTATAAATTACTCAATATTTATGTGATTTTGGAGAATAAGTTTGTCCGTCTAGTCGTCTGCATTGATGCATTTAACTTTTTTATTCCAGGTAAGGAAGACAGCCGAGGCCAACACCAGCCATTTTCTCCTCTTTACATTCTACAGATAATAATCTATCAAAGCAGTGCGTTTAGGACATTAACTCTTAATAACTCATTATCATTTCCAATTACCTCTTGTGGCTTAAATTAATTCACTAGAATCCTTCATTTTCTTTTGTGCGACGCACTCCACACATATTCTAACCCTTTCATGTGTTTGAAAAAGGAGCAAATTGGCTCTGAATTGACAAAAGAATAAGGTACAGCATTGTTTTCCTTCTTTAGCTGGCCTGAAAAGCTGCGGAACGGGGACAAAAGAGCCCCATAGTCCACAATTGTTTTCGAACAACACTGCAGAAGAGAATACACTTAGCTATTCAGGGCAGGTACAGTTTTGCTATTTGTGATGTATTCCTGGAGATGAGACATTCATCATAGCTGCTATGTTGGCCAGACCTGGCTGAGCAACAGCAGCAGGGTGAAGTCAAGCTGATCAACAATTCCATTTTTCCCCCCTCTCTTGCCTGCTTCCTCTCAGAAGCCAGAAAACCAAAAAATAGTGCACATTCGGTTCCTTGGGGGAATATAGGTATTTTTAACAATATACTCCGAAAAACCAATTCCTCCATCCATCCTTTGGCAGAGCTCCAACCTTATCCGAAATCCTGCACTACTCCCCCAACCGCCGCCCTCCTGTGCATACAGAAACCCACACACACAAAAGCCTGCCACACACACTCAGACATGCGTGCACACACAAACACACACAAAACCACACGCACACACACACACACACACACACACACACACACACACACACACACACACACACACACACACACACACACACACACACACACACACACACACACACACACACACACACACACACACACACACACACACACACACACACACACACACACACACACACACAGAGCCTAGAGCCCCCATCTTCTTATGAGCTTCATTACTCTGACCCCAGTCTCCCTTTCATATCTCAGAGGATGTTTATGCACTATGTGTGTGTGTGTGTGTGTGTGTGTGTGTGTGTGTGTGTGTGTGTGTGTGTGTGTGTGTGTGTGTGTGTGTGTGTGTGTGTTTCACTTAATACAATATGTATGGATATTTAGGCCCAGAGAAAGCACAGGTGTGTTTATGTGTGTATCATGTGCGTGCATGTGTATACTGTATGCCAATGTGAGAGTACTGTACTTTGTGTAAATGTGTGTGTGTGTGTGTGTGTGTGTGTGTGTAGGACTTCCCAGCCAATTACCACATCTCCCAGACAGACTGAGACTGCCTGGGCCCTGCCAGCCAATCAGAGAGGGGCTGCGCACTGTCGGGCCGGAGGTGGTTGCTATGGTAACCACGAGGCCTGTTTGCATGGTGGATGATGGAAGAGTGATGGATTACAGTAATGGGATGGAGGGAGAGAGAGCGAGGGGGGAGATAGGGAAGAAAGGTGGAAGACAGAAGGAGGTAAGACAAGAAAGGGGTGAGGATAGGAGAAGGATAAAGAAAGAGAGAGAAAGGGGAGAGGGAAGGAAGGGGCATTGGGTGGCGGTGGTGAGGAGGAGGAGGAAGAGGAAGGGGGGGGACAGACTCATACATAAAGATATTGGAAATGTATGAATGCATCTGAAATGAAGCGACTTCAAAAGATGAAAAAAGAATGAGAGAAAAATTATAAAGGGGGAGTAGTGACGGGGGGCGAACTATTGGGAAAATCGGGTTGAGGGTGCTGGAGGGTTGTAGTGTGTGATTGAATTCCCCTCTCCCCTTCTTCTGTCTGGGATAAAATGTGTGTCTGGCCATCTGTCCTTGGAGCAGACAGACAGGAAGTGTGTGGAGAGGTGCAGTCTCACCTTTCTGCCTCCACCGCAGAAAGAACTTCTTACTGTGTTTCCTCCCAATCCCCCCATGTGCTCTTACTGAAACTATAACATGAAACCCAAAATAGTGTTCTTTAATAAGTCACGGAATATTATAACTGTAGACATTTTCCCAAATGCCATCTGAAGCTGTGTTGCTGTTTTAATCAAAAATAAAGAAATGTAATAATTCACTGCTGTTAAATCGCTTTACAGAGGGATTATGTTATGTTGTCTTCCTGGTCGAATGTATTTATTGTAAGTCGTTTTGGATAAAAGCGTCAGCTAAATGCAATGTAATGTAATGTAATATGTCCAAACAAATCCAACAAGAAAATGTGTTAAGAAAAAGGTACCACACTTTGATGACACACACACTACACTACAAACTACCAAGGTAACAATGTTCACTGCTGTTGCCGCTGGTAATATGCATTTCTTTACAAAAAAAAATATTAAAGTCACCTTTAAACACTGTATTAAACATATAATGCTTGCACATTTGATGAAAGTGTCAGAATGCAGCTATTACCATAAAGAATTGTATTCACATCAAACAAGGATTTCTTTACCATCAGCATTGTGACTCTGGTATTGTTTTCAACTGTGTGTGTCATGGCAAAATGTGTTCAGGCATTTATTTCTCTCTGTAGACAGGTTCAGTCACGATGATAGTGTCTCAACCTTGCAATAAACAGTCAGGAAACTTTATAAATCTCTAGCTGTAATAAAAAAGATGGCCAATTTGTTTTATTTGGATGTGGTCAGAACAAGGGGCATCCGACCAAGTCCCCTGGCCCTGATGTTGTGTCCCAGGTGATGATCTTATCACAGGATGCTCTCTAGATAATGATGTTACATGAACACACATCTTCCTTCGTCTATCCAAAAAGAACATACTATCAATAAAAAGCTAATACAGGACTTTGACAATGCATTATATTCAACCAGCTTTTAAAACTGAGGATCTGAGACCCAAACAGGGTTTAAAAATCCTTTGCTACATACCACTGAAAAATATTTAATTCAAATATCTTTTTTATAACTCTTCTCATAAAATATATACAATCACAGAATATCAAGCAAATATAGCCAAGTCAAACATGTTTTTTTACTTGTGGTATATAAAAGGCTGTATGAGCCCAGAGGGAACCATTAGGGTTCAAGGGAATAATCAAGTGTTTTTGACCACATCCAGTGACAAATTAAAAAGCTGATTACTTTGCAAATTCAACCGATAACAATAATCCTCACGACCCATATTGGATCGTTCGCCAGAGCAAGCAATTAACAGTCAAAGTGGTTTTTTTAAGAGTCTAAATATAGCTGATCAATCAAGTGAGCAGGATCAATGCAAATCAAAGAATGTGGTTTCCCTGCTCAAACTGTAAGAGGCTTGTATCGAAAAGTGAGTTTGGTATATTGCTCAGGAGTGCAGCCTTTAAAACGTGATTTCCTCTCACACGTACAGTACTGTGTTTTCCTGTTGAACCACAACGAGTTCCCTCTCATTGACGAATAGCAACTGATTTTGATTCAAGGATAAGACTAAATCATGGGAACCCAGATCCCTGTGATCTTTTAAAGCAACAAAGCACTAGTCAAGTTCATTTAAGATGCAGTCCATTAAAATGAACTTCTGGCCCAAATCAAAAACATGAAAGATGTTACTAAAATCCATCATAGTGGCACTTTAATATGTTCTCTTGTCATTCAAAGTGTCATCCTTGATTATCTCCGGCAAACCTCACTATTGTTGCTTTGAAGGTATCAATTCAAACAAAACAGTCATTTATTTGTGTTGATCGTTTGAATCACAGTCTATGAAGGATTGGATCATCAGTTTGCAGCAATGATTATTTGCCAGGTGAATAAACACTGGGAGAGTCTGCATTCAAATAGAGAGAACAAATACATAGAATTAAAAGGTGAATTTGAAATCATAACTCAACACTGCGACCTAGAGGCAGACTTAAGCAACAACATCTGCCTTTTAACCTGTTAAGCCCTGAGCCTGTTTTTCAGGTCTCAGGCTCGAAAATGACATTCCCAGAACAAATGACCATATCTTCCCTTCTAAAAGGGTTAAATTAATAATCTTTTTTCTCAAAGTAATGATAAACCTGTGAGTTGGATGTAGAAAAGTCAGAATCAATATAGATGTTTTTTATTTTAAAGAAGAAATGTGTAAAGAAAATTCAGATTGAACATGGTAAAAAACTATAAATTATAGTGTCCGTCCAAAAAATATGTTGTACTTATAGTGAAAACTAACCTTGAATGATGGGTTAGTAGACTAAAAGCTTTAGGAATCCAAAGTACAACATATAATAAGTACCCTGTATCAAGATTGATGCAAAACAAGTGATATTTGACCAGATTTAACAAAAAAAACCTCTTCTGGGGCCATTTGGGTGGATTTTCCTTATCTCTGGCCCCCCTTCTTCGATATTGACATGTGACATCTCTTTCTGACAGAGCCAATAGAATCGAAGGCAAATCTCCCCGCACACACTCATGTTAAAAAAAAAGATGGCGTCTTTGTGCAACCAGTTTTGCTCCAGAGTGAAGCTGTCTCTAGGTCTGACATCTCAAAACCGAAAAGCAGATGTATTGCTCATGGATTATCAGAAATCATTCAAAGTGACACAGACACATTGGATTAGTCTATGGATTAACTTCAGCATCGTTTTTTTTATCGTTTTAATGCCATTGAAGACCACTTTTGATAAATAATAAATAATAAGGTTTTGTGAGTCAATTTCGGTGCAGTCATCTGTTAGCATTTTTCGCTCGTTGCTAATTCAGAGGCTCAGCGTTAGCATTGTGGGGGGTTTAAACATTTTTTTTTTTAAATGATCAGTTAGATGAGTTTCTTTCCGTTACATGGATATAAAACATTCATAGTTTATTAAATGAACATGCCCTCAGACACTGTTTTCTGCAAGATATTGCAGGAGGCCCCCGTTACCGGGGTCTTTCGGGTTTAACAGGTTGCAACACACATCAAAAAAGTAATACCTGAATTATCTGGGAAACGTCGGTAACTTATTCAAATACATACAAAAGGAAAACAAGAGTTCAATAACCCATAAATAAATACAAATACAGAAAGAAAATAAACGAAGACAGACAAAAGCATAGTTGCAGGACAGAATTAAAAATAATTCCTTTGATTTTATCTTGATGTTCTATCAACTCAGATAATTAAGTCTTGTACATGAAATGCTTTCTATTTTGTTCACCATTTTTGTTTATGATCCAAGTCTTTAGTTTGGATTTGATGTATTCCCTCTCTCTCGAGGT
This sequence comes from Gymnodraco acuticeps, assembly GCF_902827175.1. Lineage (NCBI taxonomy): Eukaryota > Metazoa > Chordata > Actinopteri > Perciformes > Bathydraconidae > Gymnodraco > Gymnodraco acuticeps. The sequence goes on along the minus strand of NW_022990856.1, from coordinate 212,883 downwards.
TTACACTACTTACATCTAAAATTAGATAGACAACGAATAGTATGGATCATAAATGATATGTTAATTGTATTTCCCTTAATAAGAAAGCAATTACCCTGAGCAAACACAGTTACAACATCGTGTATTGCCATTCACTGTCTTGCAGTCGTGTACTGTGAGATGTACACTGATTGGTAAATGGGAAAAATGAACGTCAGCAGAGTAATGGGAAAATACAAGGCTGATTAAATAAAGCCCCACTCTCTTTATCTTATCCCTAATGTTCTGTGTGTTTTTACTGGCATCAACCAGCCTCTGTGGCTTTTATTCAAGTTCAATATTATTCAACCTTCAGTGGGCCGCTTTTTATCCAAAACTATTTTGAAGGCTAACAATCACCTGTTGACCCACAGCTCAGCATCCTTAACCTGCAGCTCCAAAATTACAGTTATACTCCAAATGTAGACCTGAACAGAGATATAAACCCAGGATAATTTTTTTCTGCATGTCAACATATGTAATCACTTTATATTATGATGTTTTTTTAACAACATGTAGCTGGTGAGTTGAATGTGTCTGTTGTTCTTTATACTATAAGTGTGGTGCTGGAGTTTTTACTTCGTTAAATGTTAATGTTGAACATATCCTAACAAAACTAAAAAAGTATTTCACTAAAGAGACAGAAGTTCCTGAACAAATAAAAGCGTTCATGCAACACATTCTTTTGTAAAAGTTAAAAAGTAAAAGTTGCATCACGATTGGGCATGGTTTAGAGAAGATCCTCCATAGGACGGAGAAGGCGTTCTTTATTTCAAAACGGGGAACTTAAGTCCAAAGATAGCAACTGTTTGAGGAACTAGACTTTAAGCCATCTTTTGTCCTCTATAATAACTTTTTCTTCTCAAGGAGTATCTTTGGAAGTTTAGTAGATTACGTTTGGATGTGTTATGGTTAGTATAAGGAGATTTTACCTAGCTGTGTTTGTAAAGAAAAAAATGTTGAGTGGCTTTGTATTGAAAACATATGGTATTCAATATTTTTAATAAATGATGGTTGGGATTGAATATGGGGTGTATTTTAATCTGTTGGTTGTGTTACAGTATGTTTTGTATTTATAGGCATTTATATTCCTGTAAATTCTGTATGTATGCTGGTCAACTAACAAGTTAAAGGAGTGAGCCACTTTGTATAGGTTAACCTGACCTCCTGACCTCAGAAGGCACTTTAAGTGAGATAACTATAGAACCCTTTCTCAACTTTAGAGCATTTTTGTATTAGGCAAAAATAGCCTTGTATGAATCCATATGCAAGATTCGCACATGTGTTGTGATCGTGGGAAAAACAGCACATGAACAGATATCATGGTTACATAACCTTGCTGGCTATGAGGGATGGTAAATTGCCAAATGCACATCAATGTTTCAATATTCTAGGAGGTGAACCTAATATCAAATAGACATTTATGTTATGGATATGTGCTTTATTTCCTACAAAATTAAACAATACTGACTACAAAGTCAGGATTTAAAAAACAGTGGTGGAAGAAGAGGTGGAACTATTAAAGTAAGTAAAAATACATGATGGCACTCAAAACGGCACTTGGGATTGTTAGCATAGATCATATCATTAGGTATCAAGTAAAAGTAGTAATACCACATAGTGGAACATACAAATTACTATAAAGGAAAACTTGATGGATTCCAAATGAAATTTAGAAAATGTAGAAAGGTATCATAATCAAAATATACTCGAAATACCAAAAGTTTAAATATTTATTATTCAGAATGGTCTATTTCTGAATATTATTTATTATATCATTGGATTATAATTATTGATGTATTAAGTTGTTCATTACTTTAATGTTGCAGTTACAGTTTATACTGCTGGGAGGCCAGTGAATTATTTGTGAAATAAAGACTTAATTTATTGTAGCCGATAGTAAAGCCACATAATTGATATTGATGATTATATTTTTGTTCTCAATCTTAGAATGTATCAATAGCTGAAATATATATAAATATAGGAGGATATCAGACCTTTGCAGTGCTAATATTGGGATTGTCTATGTTGTTTTTCAATTCTTACACACTCCCTCATCTACACCTTGTGGTGGCCGATTTTTGGTTCATCACACACAAATGTCACATGGTAACAGGAGTTCAGATAAGTTAAGGGCACACTAGGTGAAAGGTGACGGAAAGTCATACATAAAAGCCAGTTTCTGCTCAGCGTGGACCGTGGCAGCAGGCAGGTGGACCAGCGGGTGAGTTAAAAATACATTATAACAAACTGATCCTCTTTCATTTGCAGGCCCAACAAGCCTTTTTTAGTTGCTGCGTTCATAACTGCCATGTTCAAATAAAATATTTTATCATTAGGGAAAAACTGAATATAGATGTCATATTAATATTGTGTTATGCGGCTATAGATAATGTGATATACTATGGAACAAGTGTGTTTTTTTCCTGTTTCGAAGGCTGCATTACAGTGATGTCATTCTGTAATGTTTATTATTGGTCTTTACCCACTAAGTTGGTATGTCCACATTACCGATGATTATTTCTTCAGAAATCATGTGTATGTAATGGAAGCCCCAATAGTCAACTGTATATTTCGCGTTTTAGTGAAATATGTTGTGATATTTGATATACGTCTACTGTATATCGACCAGCCCTAACTCACATGCTTATCTTCTGTTTTATTCAACTCTATAGGCCAATCAAGACTCCCAAATACTAGAGGTTATTTCCAGGATGCAAACTTTTTCCCCTTTGTGCGCTCTTCTCTGGCTCCTCTTTTCTGTTAATGCCGATCTTGTTGAACGTTTTGAGGTTTGTGATCTTATAGTTCAGTCAAAATTGTTAAGGACATTTTTATCTGTGTGTTGGTAAGTGGCTCAGTAAGTGATTTTGTCCCAGGATGTGCCAGAATGCGTGACGTACTTCTATAAGGACAAGGTGCCAGACTGGGGGGCTTCTACACCTGGTGCTGCCCGTCTCTGTCAGCGCTTCAACAACAGGTAGGGAAGGGCAGAAAGTAGAATTTAGAAATTCTTTGAGCACTCAATGTTTCTTACACTTTTCCCTTAAAACATTCCTGATCTCTCAATCCTTTATTCTTAATCTTTTGCACCACCAGGTACCACTTTGCCACCCTGTATGACACCAACAACCGTATTGCTGTCTACTCAGCCTATCATTTCCAGCCCAGCAATGGAGGTGGCAGGGAGAAAAGGTGGTTTGTGGAGCCTCAGGTTGGTGGCACATTTGTGTTTGTGTAGTATATGCAAATCCACTGTACTAAATTGATGAACAAATAAATGAAAATGTAAGACATAGTTATCAAGTATGGAGAGTGTGGTTTGTAAGTAATCCACCAGGTGCATAATGCATCGATATCCTGCAATATTATGATACTATATGAGGCCTTTAGACATCATCTGTATCCTCAAAATGATAGAGTTTTTGTCTTACAGTTAGTAAACATGTCCTGGCAAGCAGAAATGAAGGATGGCTACTGGCTAGGGAAAGACCACCCTGGGGTCTACCAAGGAGAAAGACAGGCTCTGAATGAGGACTACACACATTCTGGGTTTGACCGAGGTCACCTCAACCCCAACGGACACCATCCCGGTAAGGGAGGATGAACTTTGATTTCAGTTTAATCCAAAAGGGGGATATCAGATTAGGCCAAATCACAATGTATTACATGTATGCTAGTATTTAACCAACTATCTTACTTGTTTCATCAACCATGGAGGAGTAAGGTTATTACACATCTACTCAAGTAGCCTCGAGACACTTAGACACATTCATACATGCCATTGAAGTTGTTTTGTTTATTACATTATATATAAAAAAAAGCTTTTTCAAAGAATATCCTAATGGGAACATTTCTCCGTCTTTGGTTGATAACTCTAATATGCTCATTTAGTTGGAGATGGGTAGTTACAGTGCACACAATAGTTAAAGGTGGGGTAGGTAAGTTTGAGAAACCGGCTCGAGATACACGTTTTGTTATATTCCATGGAATGCTCTTAACATCCCGATAGCAATTAATATCTTAAGTGCTTTGACAACAAATCCATAAAAAAATGTCATCTGTGGAAGCCGTAGTACTGTAAAAAGCACGACCAATCATTTTAGCAGGCCCGGCTAAAATAACTGGATGGCCTACCTGCCTGTCAGCCTTCCATCTGTGCACAAACTTATCTCGTGCCCTCATTGGTCATGTGCGCGTTCGTGTGTGTTGGAGGAGGGGCTCTCTAAGGAAGTGGCAGATTTTTCAAATTCTAACGCATTCTAGCTGGTTTCTCCAAAATGACCTACCCCACCTTTAATAGCATAGTGTTTTACTGAGATTTAAAGATAGCAACGCTACACCACTTCAATCTTTCCGTGTTTACCTTTCACAATAAAAGACCAACTTTAATTACTCAGCACTTTGTTATAGATTAAACGCAACAAAACCGCTTACAATAGCGTTAGCCAACACGAATACTCACTCAGTGGCCATCTGGCCTCCCGGCCCTGTTGGTGTTGGTTGTATTTCCCAGTTTGGGGTCCTGAGTTCTTGAGCACACCTGAGTCTACTTGGGAATACAATGTCCATGCATAGTAGGCCGTACAATTCGACACAAGCTCAGCGTCAGCGAGGGCATCCAACAAAAACTGCCCCACTCTGACATTGCATACAATAATTAAATTTTTGCACAATATAACCAAGGTAGCAAAAGTGTTTGCACACTGAGCTTCTGGAGGGTCTGATCATTTACGCTTTGCAGCAGCCTCGGCTCAGCAGTGCCAGTGCATTTCTCTGGATATGACAATAGTCGGCCAAAAGAATGTAAAATGTATCCTTGCCAATTTCGGCACTAATTTTGGGATGCCTTTTTGGATTTGAAAATCGCAAATAGTTTGCAATGTAAGCCAGGAGAAGGAAGTTATGTTGTCGTTTCTTTAAACTTTATTGAGATAAAAACGTACAGTTTTGTTTATAAGCGGAGCCCGCCTCCTGGCTTTTGTTCTGGCTTTCACAAATAATCAAGGACTGAATGACAGTTGCCAAGCTGGAATTAGATAAGTAGATATGTGCATTCTTCGTTTATTTTCATAGCTCTTCAGTCATATAATACTCAACATCTTTGGAAGATTGTTATTTAAAATTAGTGTATTTTCATCAAATTTAAAGGTGCAATTAACTTTTTCATTTTCCTTAGGTTCTTATTCATTTTGGGTATTTCATTTTGAGTGTTTTTTTGTAGGTCAGGGCTTTATTAGTTAGCGAATCCCTGGTTAATGTTGAGGAAAGGCACTTGTATGGTTGCTTTAATCTTATTCAGCTGCTGTTGCCTTGGATTTGGACCTTCCCCACAAAACCTGCCTCCAGCTAATATCCTAAAAATGTTGAAGAATAATGGGTGCATTTTGAACTTGTAGATGTAGACTAACAATTTATCCAGCTGCTGTTGGACACATCTCTGTATCTTTCCTTCTCCCTCTGACCACATATACACAGCTTTATTTCTCCAGAACCACAAACTTGATATCTTGCATAATTTACTGTAACTATCCATTCCTCTCTCTCTTACAGTCCCTGGCCGCAATGCCACTTTCACCCTGACCAATGTGGTTCCTCAGAACCCCAAAATGAACCAGAACGCCTGGAGGATCCACGAGTCCCAGCTCACAGACCTTTTCCGGGACAAGTGCTCTAAGGCCTTTGTGCTTGTTGGTGCAGTTCCCTCTGTGGACAACTGGATTGTGAAAAACAATGTGAAGCGGGTCAATATCCCAGACTACCTTTGGAATGCCTACTGTTGTGTGGACAACAATGGCAGACCCATTCAGAGTGGTGCTGCCACAGCGAGGAACACGGAGGAAAACTGGGTGGAGAAGCTCTCTCTAGAACAACTGGGAGATTTCCTCCAGCAGTTCTCCAATCAGCCAGTAGGGGAGCTGTTTGACAACTGCAAAGCATAAAAGATAATAAAGGGACGATAAAAAAAGCAGGTGCCATTGCCCTTTATTTTTGCATTACATTTATATCACCACAAAATAAAACAGTGAGAAAACAAATACGTTTCACACTAAATATCAATTGTGCACATTTTGAAAATACAATGAGTTTCTGACATCATAAACTATACTTTTTTGTATGAATGATTAAATTATCTTAATTTCCTTGTCAAGAAATATGACATCCCTTCAGGGTTATAGTGAAACCTCATCCAATAATCAATCACATGAATAATACATAGGTATATTGTACTATCTTTAACATCCTAAAAGCAAACGATCTATCAGAAAAGTAACAAGAAGACATACAGATTAACTGATTACTGATCAACAAAACACCTCACACCTTAATATCTGTAAAAGTATTAGACTTATATGACCCTGAAAGAAAACCCTACTGTAGATTAACCCTAAAGAAGAACCACAATTCGTTTTATTATTTTACTCTGAAGCTAATGACAACATTACCAAATGAAAGCTTTAGCGCAAGTTCAATAAGGAAGACCTAACATGAGTCACTTACACGTCACTCTATTGCTCCCTTCCCCCCTCATTAAATACGAGGGCGTCACCCCTCAGCAGCCAATTGCTGCACAGGCTAAATTCCTTAAATTCCTGCTCTTCCTCCCTGTCAGTTGTCATTTCAGGTGACCACACGCAACCCGCCTGACCCCTCTCGCCTCCCGTCTCCTCCAGGACAAAGCTAAACTTCCTTCTTCAGACCGGTCCCACCTACTTATCACCACCACCAGTGTCTAGACCCCGAGGATTTCATCGGAGCGGTTCTTTCCCTCCTGAATGATTATCCTGCAAACCGGGGCCTAATCGCCAAACACCATTCCATTCTCTTTTTGTATTATCATGGCAATCATTTCATTCATATGACGTGTAAACAATAAATATGTATTCCTTACATCACGTCTCTCCGGTTTGAACTATAGTAAACTGCTACAGCTCCACCTCAGCACTAAAAGGTGTATTAGAGTTGTATGACCCTCAAAGGAGAACCTAGATAACACACTGTTTTACTTTGATGGCTCATATAACAGTGTTGCAAAGCTGATGTTACCAATAGGTTTTTTTGCTGAAAAAGATCTTAAGCTACTCTGATCATCATGTGTATATTTACAGAGGAACACATTATGGTGCGTTTTTCAAAAGAGTTGCTCTTAGAAATGAACCCTAAGTTAAATATCATCGGACTCTTTGTGACATCTTAGTTTAACTTAAATCCCAACCACAAGTTTTATACAGCTTCAGCTGCAAATTGACTTAAGTGCAATCTAAACTTGTTTAATTTGTTAAAAGGGAATATTAACATGTTTCTACTTTGACATATTGATAAGCTGACACTGATCTCTCTGCAATTTATTAAGCTGCAGTCATATTTGAGCATGGGGTGGTCGCTCCAGGGAGGCTGGGGGGGTGAGTTTCTCCTCAGTGGCTCTGTCGATGGGCCAGCCCCAGGACTTAAAGAACGCAGACAGGTTCATCCCCACAGTCTGGGAGAAGGTCTCAGCATACAGGTTCATCTTTCCACTGTTGTCACTGGGGTAGTTGCTTATCTTGTGGTAGGCAGCAAATACCTTTTTAAAGGCATCCCAGCCAAATATTCCTTGGAGCTACATGGAGAGACATCATTTCGTAAGATTTAACACATTTACTGCAGTAAACTAGAAAAGTGTTAAGGGGCAATTCTAGCCACACAACAATAGAGTAGTACAAATATATTGTTGCACGGCCATAAGTCCATCACCTAGTCTAGAGTGAAATATCTTAACATTTATTGGATAGATAGCAATGCAACTTGTTAAAGACATTGAGCTCCTGTGGGGATTAGTTATAACTTTTAAAAATGTTTAATTGTCCAATACTAAGGAGATTTAATTCTTCATAAGATTTGAGTTGACCTCTTGGACCGGGGTGTTATTGAGATTTTTGGCGTGAGCCTTACCCCATCTTTGTTCAGAGTCTGATTTACACTTATGAACCACATTATTCCTAACATGGAGTTATTAATTCTCCATGTCCCCAAAACCAGTCCAAAGTCTTTCCACCTTTAAAGTGCTGGACCATTGGCCAAACCGTTATGTTACCGCCATAATCATACGTTCTACAACAGTTGAGGGATATTAGCAGGTCAATTAACTTTCAGCCTTACTTTTTCCTTATTTTTTAGCCTGTGTAGGTTTCCATTTCTGTTTAAATGTCAACTGTAGTGATACCCAGGCATACGTATTTTTTCCACATAATGTAAAACACATCAACTCTCTTTCACCTGCAGGTATGTCTCCAGGGCCGTCCACACATTCCAGTCGCTGAGATTCTTGCCTCCCTTAACATACTTATCTACAGTATTCTTCCGATTTGTCAAGATCATCGATGAATGAGCCTGTATTGAACACAGTCAAGTCATTTTATTACAAGTAGGAAATAACAATAATTCTCTTAGAGATAGCTTTATTGGGCCTTTGGTCATACGTTTGAAAATACTGATATATGATATCCTTCTTCATACCTTTTCTCTTTTGAGCCCCAGCACCTCTTCATGCACATACACTGACCAGAGGTTGCATGTGGCCTCTGTGGTGTGTGGTCTGAACTCCGAGCAGCTTCTCTGTTGGTTGTGTCCCAGTTCATGAACTTCTCCCCACAGGCATGCAGTCCTGGTGTCATTTGGTTCGAAAAGCTCAGCAGCTGATTTTGTGTGTATCATGACTGGATAGCCTGCATGCATCCAACCTGATTCAAGAGGAATACATATCACAAATCTTACAGGAATGCTTCTTTATAGTTCATATCTTTATTTCATGAGCTCAACATTTGAGAATGAGTTAAAACACACAGTAAGCCTTTGAGCTGCAAACAAATGATCTCTATCAACCAATGCAGGTCTTGGAATAACAAAGCAAGTATAATCTGGGACTAAGACAGAAAATCTTTCCAAACTTGTTAACAGTTTTTTGAATATCTGAGAATGTGAAAGCAAAACACACTTACCGGCAGAAATCTGCTCATCTGCTACCATACGTTCTTTGCGGGAGAATTTGTGTGGTATGACAGCCAGTACGTCATCTCTAATAGAAAGTGACGTTTATTTGTAGCACTTTACAATAAGACTACCCTTATAAAGGGGTTTACGAATAGTTTGTCCATCCATCCATCCATCTTCTCCCGCTTATCCGTGGTCGGGTCGCGGGGGTAGCAGTTCCAGCAGAGAGCCCCAAACTTTCTTTTCCCTGGCGACATCAACCAGCTCTGACTGGGGGATCCCAAGGCGCTCCCAGGCCAGCGAAGAGATATAATCCCTCCACCTGGTCCTAGGTCTACCCCTTGGTCTCTTCCCAGCTGGACGTGCCTGGAACACCTCCCTAGGGAGGCGCCCAGGTGGCATCCTAACTAGGTGCCCGAACCACCTCAACTGGCTCCTTTCGACGCGAAGGAGGAGCGGCTCAACTCCGAGTCCCTCCCTGATGACCGAACTTCTCACCTTATCCCTAAGGGAGACACCAGCCACCCTGCGGAGAAAACCCATCTCGGCCGCTTGTATCCGCGAATATCCAACGAATAGTTTGTAATTAATTTATTAATTAGGTTGTGAACACTTTATAAATCCTTAATAAGCTTTTATAAGGCATGAAACAGGGCAACTGTGACTGGTTGCTTGCCAAATAGTGAGCCCGCATTTATCTGTACTGCTAAGCCTTATTGGTAGTAACTCATTAATACATGGGAATGTGTTTTACACTTTACAATAAGGCTCCCTTTTGGCAACTATAAATGTTAGTAACTCGTAAATAAATGGTCATAAAGAGATGCCAAGAAACATCAAGATGGAAGGAGGGGAATTAACTCAGTGAACAACAGATACCAAGGATGTTGGCTGATGAAGAAGACGAAGTAAGCTAAGTAGCCAATATAAGGCTTAGTCATCTTGCCAAATAGTGAGCCTGTGTTGATGTTAGAACTGGTTTATAAATGGTTCTTAAGGATTAATAAAATGTTTACAACCTAATTAATAACCCTTTATAAGGGTAGTCTTATTGTAAAGTGGTAACCATTTGTTTTACCTTACCTTAATTGTCCCCCTGAAAGGATGTCTCTCCCTCACTTTAAATTGTTTTTAATCCTAGTAGTTTCTTTGAGATCAGACCTCTTTTTCCAGAAAGACATGTGTTCAACAAACAAAACACACAGTTTAGCATAGACGGAGAGACAGATCATTCACCCACAGTATTCAACTTTGCAAATGTGTTGGCAAAGATAACTTTAATATTTTAGAATGTTCAAGTAAGATAAAAGAATGCAAGTTCATCTGTCATTGAGGCATGTTAAAATTTCCTGTAGCCTGACATTGTCAGTACCATTTAAATGTAGCTATAGCAGAGGTATCCATGCAGTTTTGCAGTAAAGCACAAGTAAACATACAATGATACTCCCTTCTGCTTGTTAAGGAAGAGCATTCAACCTTTTTATATAACATTTAATGGCGAGTGAGAAATGAATAACATTTGATGATGATTTTGATACATTTCATGACTTGATCTAAATTCTGAGCTTTGATGCCTTTAATGACTCTATAAACCGTCTCATTTACTTGGGACTCCAAGCAGAGAAGACTGGTCGGTATAGTCACAATGTCAAAACATCTATGAAACAGGTTAAGAGTTTGCCTGATGCACTGTGGCAAAGAAGATAACGGATGTGTTTGGGGTTATCTGCTAGTTTACTGTAAACCTCACTTTGTCTGACTGACAAAATAAAAATGTATTGTAGTGCCGTTGTGAAAAAAATATGATGTGAAGAACCAACAGATGGAAAGCCAGCACTTTTAGTGAGCTGTAAGTACAACATATTTCTAGAAGAAAGTTATGAATGATTAAACACTTCACAGACATTGGTTCTGTTGTTTTTTTTTAATGATTTCCCAATTCTCCCAAATTATTATGTTTTGCCAGAGGTATTTGCACGCAAGGACAAGTAAGAAGTCCGATTTGCTTTTTCTAAAAAGTATTGCATTTGAAACATCAAACCCCCTCCTGCACCTCATTGGATTGTAATCAGACAGGTTATAACACTTGGTACAACACGTTGATACACAGATTGTTGGCTGATTGCAGTACAGGGCTAGTAACAGGCCACTGCATGCAATAAGAATGTGTGTTGTTGAGGCACGACTTGTTGGCAGCAACAAAGAGTTTCATTATGTATTATCAAAAATTAAACCATCCTCATCCAATATCAGTTCCAAGGCATCTGAGCTGAGAATCTTGTGTGTGTGTGTGTGTGTGTGTGTGGCCTAGCATTACTATACTTGTGGGGACCTAAATCTGTTTACACAGTCACGTGTGGGGACTCGCCTCCCTTAGGGGGACAAAATGGAGGACCCCATGAGGGGAATCATCAATTTTAGGGGGAAGACTTGGTTAGGTTTAGGGTTAGGGTTAGGCATGTGTTGGTTATGGTTAAGGTTAGGATAAGTGTCCAGGAAATGTATGTAAGTCAATGTAATGTCCCCTGAAGTGATGTATACATGGTATGTGTGTGTGTGTGTAGTGATTATGTGAGCAACTGAGTGAGTGACTGAGTGAGTTTGAGTGTGTGTCTCAGTATTGTAGACGGATCACATTTTATCGAGAGCATTTGCTGCAGTTGGAAGCCAAGGCACTGGTAAAAATCTAAAATTTGACCCAAACATCACACAAAGGTTAACATTTACATTTTCCTTATTAGTATTCATTCAACCAACAATAGATGAGTAAAAATCAATACAGGGATGAAATAACTGTTTATTTGTCATCAATTTTATACAACTGGAAAATATGAAGTTATTATAAAGAAATCCATCAATGAAATACACATCTTACTGATCCCAACAAGAAACATATCTCTGATGGTGTTTGAGTTAAATGACCCTGAATGAAGTACTTAAGGTGGCTTTCATAATAGTGCCATACATCTAATGAAACAATTACCAATTGTATTATTGTTGCTGAAAAAGATATAAAGCTGCTTATTTTGTTGCATTTGTATTGACAGTGAGCCACATTAATCTGCATAAGTAAAAAGTGTCTGCTCATAATGATGAATATAAAGAGAATAATCACCCATCTCTACAGCTCTATGGGGTGTCTGTGATTTACAGGCTAACCAGCTGTATTAAACTGCTTTAAGCTGCAAGGGGGAGTCAACATTTTTTCATGAATAATCATAGAAGTGTAATTGTAATCTGTTACATTTGTTATGAAGAATATATTCTTTCAATTTGAATTTAGTTATTATCGTTTCACTATTAGGTTAAATCACTACAACTATTAAAATAAACCCTGTTCCCCAAATTAATGCCAGTTATAACACAAATCGCTCTGGAATGAACTCCGCTGCAGTTGGATGTTCAGTCATACTGGACCATGGGGTGGTCGCTCCAGGGACGCAGGTTGCAGAGTATCTCCTCAGTGGCTCTGTCGATGGGCCAGCTCCAGGCCTTAAAGAACGCAGACAGGTTCATCCCCACAGTCTGGGAGAAGGTTTCAGCATACAGGTTCATCTTTGCATCGTTCTCGCTGGGAAAGTTGCTCATCTGTTGGTAGGCAGCAAACACCTTCTTAAAGGCATCCCAGCCAAACCTTTCTTGGAGCTACATGGAAGGAAATAGAGTTTATGAAAAAGTAGAACAATTAACTTTCATAAAATAGAAGAATCCTCACAAGCATTTGATCTAAACAATGATGGTGCTGACGGATAAACCGTGGCGTGGTCAATCAGTCTAAAACCTTAGTTTACCATTAACATGCAAATGTTAGCATGCACTGTAGAGTATGAATGGAGAGGATCAATCGGTTTGAATTGGTACATTTACCAGACCAATCACATTGGATCCGATCCAAAAATGGTAATATCAACAGTTTTCTTTCTCTATTGCATCTACTTCTTTGCATTTTTATGCTGTTTAGCATTCCCATTCTGAATGAATGTTGAATGTCATCTAACCCAAGCATATTTTTTCCACATAATATAAAACACATCAACTCTCTTTCACCTGCAGGTATGTCTCCAGGGCCGTCCACACATTCCAGTCGCTGAGATTCTTGCCTCCCTTAACATACTTATCTACAGTGTTCTTCCGATTTGTCAAGATCATCGATGGATGAGCCTGTATTGAACACAGTCAAGTCATTTTATTACAAGTAGGAAATAACAAGAGAGATTGAACTCTAATATGAAAATGTCTCTTAATACAATAATACTCTTAGAGATGCAGCTTTATTGGGCCTTTGGTCATACGTTTGAAAATACTGATATATATGATATCCTTCTTCATACCTTTTCTCTTTTGAGCCCCAGCACCTCTTCATGCACATACACTGACCACAGGTTGCATGTGGCCTCTGTGGTGTGTGGTCTAAACTCCCAACAGCTTCTCTGTTGGTTGTGTCCCAGTTCATGAATTTCTCCCCACAGGCCTGCAGTCTTGGCAGAATCTGGTCTGAAGAGCTCTGTAGCTGAATCTGTGTGTATCATGATGGGATAGCCTGCATGCATCCAACCTGGATGGAGAGAAATAAGTAACACAGGAATGTATCTTTCAAAATATCTACACAAAGATTTGGAGAGATTGTACCTTTTGTAATTTACTGTGATGAGCTTATGTCTTATGTATGTCATAGCAGTTCATTAAGATAGTAATAACTAAAGTACATTATCACTGCCTTTACATTTCTGAATCATGTGGGCCCTGTCCCAAACACAAAACACAATACACAAGATCAAAAATACTATGTAGAAATGCAGACATTACATCAAATGGAAACTGCATAACAATATTTACGCCATTAATCCTGGCTACTATCAAAATTACAATCAATAAAATGCAATTCTATCCTGTTAATTAATGCATGCTGGCTTTTAGGGGTGGGAATCACTAGGCTCCCCACGATACGATACTATCACAATACTTAAGCCACGATACGATAGTATTGCGATTCTATGATATGCTAAGTATTGCGTTACGATATATTGCAATATTGCAAATCACATGCGTCATATATCCATGTCCTTCTTCCCTTCCTGGTTAAAAAATCCCAAATAATTCCACACCTTTGATTAAAACGCGACCGCCGCATTTCTGATTTCTTTCTCTGTTGACTCCATCTTTGTTTTGACTAACTTCCTGCCAATCCAAATGACATTACCCATGGCCATGACCCACAAGAACAAGCTCAACACCATCTAGTGGATTGAAAAAGCAATTGTTACCAAAACTTTAATTTGGATTTGCAATATGAATGGTTTATGTAAATAACCTAATTTGTGTTCTTTGAACCAGAAAAGTAGATGGAATTGTTTTTGTTACTAGTGCTAGTGGATCACCGGAGCTGTTAGCGGCGGAGCCTCTTGCTTATCTTTCTTACAGTGCAGACGCTTTTCTGCTTGCTCTTGCCTCTGCTTACTTTTTATGCTGATTTTCCTATTCTTATTCTCTGAAAACTTCGAGCAGCGGCTCCTGGACATTAACTTATCACTGGGACAGTTCATCTTCGTAAATAGACGGAGGGTTTCAGCCATATTTCAACATTTTTACGACGACGTCAGTCTTACAATAGCGTGGCCTAGCAACAGCTAAAGCCTGGTAGGCTACTGCTATTTAGCTTAAGCTAGTTGGTAGCAAAATGCCTCCGTTCTCTACAGATGACTTCCAGAAACTTATACAGAAGATGGCTGTGTTGGAAATGAAAATGCAACGGTTGGAAGTTAACGTGGAAGTGAATGGACTATGTCGTGGGAATGACACGACTTTACCAGTGTTGCTAAGTAATGGAGAAGGGTATGCTAACTCACAGCTAGTTAGCAGCTACAAAGATTCCAAGGAACAGGAGGGCTGTGTACCGGGTAATAAATCTACAAGTGGTAGTCCTCCCTGGAACTCTCTGGGTGCAAAGCCTAAGAGTAAATCACTTCCATGGGATTTGGGAGGACGGATAACAGGCAGAGCCCAGAGCTCCGAAATCTGTGATGCGACCGGCTGGCCTGCATTGTTATCACCCAGGAAGAGCGCCTCTTCAACCCCTATTCATACTAGGAAACAGCCGTGGACAGCTGCTAAAGGGAGAATTACAAACAATCCTCCTAAACCACCAAGTGTGCCAATCCAGAACAGATACGCTCCGCTGACCGAGAACCGGAGATCTGATGACTTGGATAACCTGTCCTCTTCACGCAGCAGGGTAAGGACCAATAGCTACTCTAAAAGTAAAAGGCTAGAGGGAAAGCTAACGACTGGGCCTGAAACTCTGATTGTGGGTGACTCTGCTGTAAGAGATGTAAAAGGTCTGTGTAATAAGAACAACACCAAAGTACTCTGTTTTCCCAAGGATGTGGTCTCTGACTTGGCTGAGAAGATCCTGCATATTGGGGCTGAACATCCGACTGTGAAGAATGTGGTACTGCACATTGGAACAAATGATGTTGTGAAACAACAGTCAGAAGTGCTGAAAGAAGACTTTAAATGTTTGTTGGAAACTGCCAGCTCTCTAAATGCAGAGGTGTTCATCAGTGGCCCTCTACCGCCAGTCAGAAGAGGAGTGGAGAGATTCAGCAGATTGTTTGCACTGAACACCTGGCTTTCAACGGCCTGTACTGACCATTCTGTTCATTTTATTGACAATTTTAACTTTTTCTGGGATCGCAGACATCTTTTCAAGGCAAATGGAGTTTGCCTGAACAAGTCAGGAGTGAAATTGTTTATCTCTAACATATTCAACTGCCTGCGTCATCAATCTGTTCCCTCTGCCAAGGACAAGCGGCAAGAGGAATCAAAACACGAGAAAGACACAACACATCACGCAGAAAACCCTGAAGAATTATCACTGCACCCGCCTGAGGAATGTTCTGATTATGGGAGACATATGAGACACATGGAGGAGTCTCCACTGCCCCCCCCCCCTGTCAACGCCTTTGAGGATACTCCGTTCACCCTTTCACCCTCGCCCACCCTCCTGGAGATCGATGAACACACAAAGGAGATACAGAGGGTTGGCACCGATTCCTTCCTGGAGTTCAAAGACCAAACGAAGGCGATACGCAGGGCTGGCACCATGTCCTTTACCCCCCGCTCCTCAACGACGCCCACCAAAATCACCGCGGAGACGCGCACCATCTCCCCCGTCCTCATCACCGCGCCTACGTCAACCACCTCCCCCCCCTGGCAGCATGTCCTCTACCCCCGCACCATCTAGCCCGTCTCCATCACCGTGCCTACGTCGACCACCTCCCCTCCCTTCGAGGGGGCTTCTGCAGTCTCCGAAGCCTGATAAGGATGTGTGTGTACAAAACACAACAAACTCTTACTGATATGTGATGGGTCCAGGCTCAAGGGCGTATGGCACTCTCAACTCTTTCAAGGACATGTCGGGGCCCTGCCTGCCAGTAGCTTTGCCGATATCTGTGTTGATAGGTAATAGATTAAGAGCGGTGAATCATAGAAACAGGAAGCGCTCAAACGTTTGTGTGAGTGTATCTAATTTAGCAGTGATTGCATGTCAGCCACAGCTTGTTACAAAAAACATGACTGATAGTGTGTTTAACAAACTTAAACTAGCTTTATTAAATGTCAGGTCTTTAGCAGGAAAAACATTTTTAATCAATGATTTATCACTGAGCACAATCTCGATTTTATGTTTTTAACAGAAACTTGGATTGAACAAAATAACAGTGCAGCTGTTCTTATCGAATCAACCCCTCCCAACTTTAGTTTTATGAGTCAGGAAAGAATGCATAAGAAAGGGGGTGGAGTTGCTATTCTGTTCAATGATGCCATTCAATGCAGGAAGACATCTTATGGAAACTTTGATTCTTTTGAATATGTGGCCCTCCGGCTGAAATGCTCCTCTCGAGCTCTGTTCCTAAATATCTATAGACCACCCAAATACTGTGCAAGCTTTTTTGATGACTTTACTGAACTGCTGTCTATAGTGTGTATTGACTTTGACCGTCTAGTCATTGTTGGTGATTTTAACATCCATGTTGACAACCCCCAGGACAGAGGGGCTAAAGAACTGTTTTGTGTTCTTGATAGCTATGGACTGACTCAGCATGTGACGGAGCCCACGCACAATAAGGGGCACACTCTGGACTTAATTATCTCAAAGGGTCTGAATATCTCTAAGGTTGTGGTGACTGATGTTGCACTCTCTGACCATTCCTGTGTTTTCTTTGAGAGCTCTATTTCTGTTCACAAAAATGTTCAAAAAGAGGTAACCACAAAGCGATATTTAACTGAAAACACTAGGGAAATGTTTACTCAGAATTTCTCTTCCACACTTGCCCCTGCCAACATCTCAGTAAATGAGCTAGTAGATCATTTTAATTCAAAAATTAAAAATGTTATAGATGCCATTGCTCCAACTAAGGTAAAGGAAGTGTCTGGCAAGAAAATATCTCCATGGAGAAAGGCCATGACCGTGAAAACAGAAAAAAGAGAATGTCGAAAAGCTGAACGCAGGTGGCGAAAAACAAATCTCCAGGTTCACTTTGAAATCTATAAAGAGAGACTTGGCCTCTATAATTTGGAATTGAAAAACGCACGACAATCGTTCTTCTCTGACATCATTACCAAAAACAAAAACAACGCACGTGCCTTGTTTGCTACCGTCGACAGACTAACTAACCCCCCAGTGTCAGTAGCCTCTGAATTTCTATCCACCAGGGCGTGCAATGATTTTGCCTCCTTTTTCACTGACAAAATTCAGAAAATCAGACAAGCAGTCAGTGCCTCTGCATCAGGAACAGTAAATGTGTTGTCCCTATCTCCACTTAACATCAATTCAGACATCATGACACAATTCCATCAGATTAATGATAAAAACCTAGAGGACATTATTCAACTTCTGAAATCCTCCTCCTGCTGCCTTGATATTATTCCAACAGGATTTTTCAAAGATGTTTTGCCTTGCATGGCCTCAGATCTACTTCATATAGTAAACAAATCTCTTCACTCAGGTATTTTTCCACAGGCCCTGAAAACTGCAGTCATTAAACCGCTCTTAAAAAAGAATAATCTAGATGCTTCAGTAATGAACAATTACAGGCCCATATCAAACCTCCCATTTCTAGGTAAAATCATTGAAAAAGTTGTTTTTCAACAGTTGAGTAATTTCTTGCATTTAAATGACTGTTTTGATGTGTTCCAGTCAGGCTTTCGTCCAAACCACAGCACTGAGACTGCTCTTGTAAAGGTCTTTAATGACATCCACTTAAACACAGACAGTGGCAGAACTTCAGTGTTAGTATTATTAGATCTCAGTGCTGCGTTTGACACTGTTGACCACAGCATATTACTAGACCGACTGGAGAACTGGGTGGGACTTTCGGAAACAGTTCTGAATTGGTTTGAATCCTACTTAAAGGACAGAAACAACTTTGTTTCTATAGGTAAATACACATCTGAGTTGACAAATATGACATGTGGGGTTCCTCAAGGCTCCATCTTGGGGCCTCTTCTCTTTAACATCTACATGCTACCACTGGCTCAGATAATGAAGAACAACAAAATAAGTTACCATAGCTATGCAGATGACACACAAATTTACGTAACAATTTCACCAGGAGACTATGCTCCAATTCAAACACTGAGTAAGTGCATTGAACAAATCAATGACTGGATGTGTCAGAACTTTCTCCAATTAAACAAAGATAAAACTGAGGTAATGGTTTTTGGAGCCAAGGCAGAACGTATAAAAGTTAGCGCTGAGCTTCAGTGTGCAA
Source organism: Gymnodraco acuticeps (assembly GCF_902827175.1). Classification (NCBI taxonomy): domain Eukaryota; kingdom Metazoa; phylum Chordata; class Actinopteri; order Perciformes; family Bathydraconidae; genus Gymnodraco; species Gymnodraco acuticeps. The sequence continues at coordinate 194,125 of NW_022990856.1, read as the reverse complement.
TGTTCAAAACAACAGATAAAGCCAGAAATCTAGGTGTAGTCATGGACTCTGACCTGAGTTTCAACAGTCACATTAAAACTGTTACTAAATCAGCCTACTATCACCTAAAGAATATATCTAGGATTAAAAGACTAATGTCACAGCAGGATTTGGAAAAACTTGTCCATGCTTTTATCTTCAGTAGACTGGACTACTGCAATGGTGTCTTCACAGGTCTCACTAAAAAATCTATTAGGAAGCTGCAGCTAATTCAGAACGCTGCTGCTCGAGTCCTCACTAACACTAAGAAAGTGGATCACATCACTCCTGTTCTGAAGTCTTTACACTGGCTTCCTGTGTGTCACAGAATAGATTTCAAAATACTGCTGCTGGTTTATAAAGCACTGAATGGTTTAGGCCCAAAATACATTTCTGACCTCCTGCTAAATTATGAACCATCCAGATCTCTCAGGTCTTCAGGGACTGGTCAGCTTTCTGTCCCCAGAGTCAGAACTAAACATGGTAAAGCAGCGTTCAGTTATTATGCTCCAAATATCTGGAACAAACTCCCAGAAACCTGCAGGTCCGCTGCAACTCTGACTACTTTTAAATCCAGGCTGAAGACTTTTCTTTTTGTCGCTGCTTTTAATTGAACTATTCATATCTTAGACTGCACTGTAACTTTTATCCATGTACTTTTTTCTTTTAATGTTTAATTGACAGCACTGTAACTTTTATCCATGTATTTTTTCTTTTAATGTTTATTTTATTAGCTTTTCTTTTTAATGACTGATTTTAAATGCCATTTTCTTAATCTCTTTCATTTTTTGTAAAGCACTTTGAATTGCCTTGTGTTGAAAAGTGCTATATAAATAAACTTGCCTTGCCTTGCCTTGCCTTGCAGCGGGGAAACTGAAACTGTGAAATGCATTTGCGCATAAGATTAATTGCGCCGCATTCGCGCATAAATCATCCGCAATATGAGGGCCCCTCAGCAAGGTGAGGCCCCACGCAGTCTGCGTGATCTGTGTGTGGCGAGGGGCGGCCCTGGTCAAGTGTAAGACCATCTTTCGGATGGATATGCTACAGTTTATATAATAAAATATCGATACTTGGCTTCCATGTATCGATACAATATCTCCACGCAAAGTATCGCGATACTATGCTGTATCGATTATTTCCCCCACCCCTAGTTTTCTTTGTATTCAATGACAGTTAATGGGTTGAAAAAAACACAAATGTCATTCATCTTTTACAACACATGCAGCAAAGTTATCAATTGAATATGTGAGAATGTGACAGCACAAAACACTAACCAGCAGAAATCTGCACATCTGCCACAAAACGTTCTTTGCGGGAAAATATGTGTGGTATGACAGCCAGATCTGCAATGCCCTTCATGATGTCGTTCCACAGCGCTGCCACCTCATCAGGGCGCTCCAACTTTCTAACAACATCCGATGGTACGGTAAGGATAATGTTGTCAAACTCAAACTCTGCCCAGGGTGCTGGAGCTGTGCGCAGTGACAACCAATCAGCTGCTGTTGTCACACCTGAAATGAAAATAGGATTGGTGTTGAGGTGAAATAAAAAAATGGCTTTACAAGATTGTGATTATTTTTCAAATAATCCATTGGGGAAAGATTAGAGGAAGTATGGGGACCAAAAGCTTTATGATTGAAAAGAGAATACTTTACACCTATGTTGGCAAACTAATCATACAATATATTATCTATTGTTAAGAGGACAACTTCTACAACCCTAAAATCATGAAAGAGTAGTCTTTTCATCTCATGTTATCATGCAGGAGCTTCCAAACTTTTGAATCGTCGAGTACATTATTCATTTAATTAAATTTGCCTTTTTTGTGTATCAAAACTACCATTAAGGTTTAAACTGAGTGAAGTCAACAGTGACCTAATAGAACATGTTAATCCAGTTATAGGCTTTAAATCTTTTGTGAGGAATAAACTAGAGAGGACCCTAGTCCTGCAAGCAGCAAAACTGCGTCATGATGTCAATACGTTTATCTGAAGAGCACGGGCAGATTTTAACACACACTCACCAGACTTGTAGTAAGGAGCAGGCATAGCAATCTGCACCACGACCTCTGCCCCCTCCACCTTTGTGTTGGGTGGAGCCACCAGGTAGATGAGTCCCCCCCACAGGTTCCACACCTGCATCTTCTCTGCTGTGACAGGAAATTGCTCACAAACAGATCTTGCTCTCTTCAACTCATCCTGACGCAAGTAGTCTGTTTGGCAACCTATCTGGATCTGAGGGAGATATAGAACATGTTGCTGCTTTGAAAACCTCTTTATAAAGTCTGCTGTGCTGTCGTTTGATTTTTCAGTTGAAGAACACCGTACATTGGACACAAAACGGGCTATTCTAGCATAAATCAATGGCCGCATTATAGGACCGTATGTGAGAACAGAAATATCTCATTTCCTTGGTCCTTTCACGTAAACATTAACCTTGTATTCTCAACAAATTACAGCAACTTCTACTTATCAAGGCCCAAAAGATCTCTTTAACTTGATAACAATGAATAAAAGGCCTTGCAATGTTGCAGGTGTTGATTGCAAAATTGATTTGTTGATATGTCTGACATAGATATGTATATAATATTAATACATTTTACTTAATATAAATATTTAGAGAGTGTTGTCATTTCAAAGATTATATTGCTCTCAATGGAAAATCTGTGATTTGGGGCATTATTGATAAGAGTGGACCTGAATCGGTGTTCTAAATTTGCATCAAACACATGAAAACTATATGATTTATGTACTGTACCGTCCAGTTCTTGTTGACGATGTTTGCTGGTAGGATCATCTCTGTCTTCATACCAGGAGAGAGGTACAGACCTGTACTGATCCACTCATTCTCATCTGACACACAAAAAGAGCAGCAAACGTTATAGTGCATGTAGGACATGAACAAGAACAAAATCTGCCATCATTATGTAAATTCAAAGATATCAAAAACACAGCACTACATGCTACATTCTATATTAAATACTGACGAAGTAAAGGTCTGCAAGTTTATCTCACAATTATTTTACATTTCTTCACAACAGTGTGGTCTGACCTGCTGTGATAGTGCTTATCCTCAGCTTTCGGTTATAGACGAAAGTCATGTGATTATCCTTGAAAAGGTACGAAAGGAGAGCTTCCGGATCTGGGGATGCATCATAGACCTCTTTCCCCAATCTGAGAAGCAAGTGGTCTTTTGGACTCTTTACAGGGTTTTCCTCACTCACCTTAAAATAAAAATAATAAAATATATCCATTTCAAAAATCCTGTTCTCTCAATAGCCAAGACACTGATCTCCGATTCACTGGCACCACACACTATTCAACATTTGTTAACTTCTAAATATGATATTCTGATATAATATGAATATTGTTTTCTAATTATTTATATTAAACAGTATATTCATTACTTTGATATGTTCGACTGCGTAGATGCACCAAAACAATGGACTATATCCCTAAAAGAATAAATAATAACAAACAGCATCCCTCTTTTTACACATACTAAACTCAATCATATGAAATATTAAATCAGCCCACCTGTGGCATGCCGGACTTCTTCAAAATGTCAGTGAGTATGGACAGCACCTGTGTGTAGGAGTAGCTGTCATAAGACTTCATCATCAGGAAGTTGGTACACTCCATGCCCAGTTTTTCAAGTTGTTTTCCCTCATGCTTGGAGAGTTCTTTGCCTTGTGTAACATGACCAGCAAAGCTGCGTAGGAGGTTTCGAAAGTGGCAGGTGTACGTCATTTCGTGGCTGGGCACAGTAGCCTTGTAGGAACCTCCTGGAATTGTTGCCGGCCGCCATAAGGCTCAAGCCCAATGTGTTCAGGATCTTGTTTTCTGAAACACAGTTCAACAAACATGTCTTCATTTAATGGGTTAATACTCCAGATTTTATAGTCAGGGTTTGATGGGCTGTGTCAAAAAGAATCCCCATATAACCAAAGTGGTAATGATATAACTTAAATGTAAGTTAATCAGAGATCTGTAACATGTCAGTATATAAAGCAGCAGCATGGTTTTATTGATTTGGCTAGATATTCCACTGATCCAAAACAGACCCATGGAAAACTAAACCCAACATTGCAAACTAATGTTTATTTTTTTAAAGAGGGACCTGAGATAATTAATCCTAAATGCTGTCAACAAAAACCGACCAAAGAGAGAAAGGACAAAGACACTGTCAACAGCATGAAGTGCTATCAATTGGCAGCAATGGCCAAAATAGTTGCAATATAACAACAGAATAGCAATAATGAAACCTTCTTAAACCTTCTATAGCTAAATGGGGAATAGACGGAAAGAAGATAAAACATTTTTAACTGATTTAATTTCTGTTAAATAAGTTCCTGGTAATTTTTATTCAAAATGTTCTCCTACAATGATTATGAGGTACCACAGAATCAAGTAGGATTTTGAGAATGCTCAGACCGTAATCACTGACCCAGGTAACACCAGATTTTAGTATAACACCTGACTCAGAAACTAAACACCTTAAAACCCCATGATTCATCACTGAAAGCATGTCCAAGTGGCCCCAGAATGTGTATTCTGTACTGATAAACACGGATATTAGACCTGTTGCATTGAAATGACACCCTACCTAGTCGGATTTGACTGATGTGTCTGATAACTTTTATTCTGTCATTCCCATCTTGTCCTCATGGTGTCATTAGTGTTCTCCACTGCCTGACTGACATTCACACCGGCTGAAATTATTGCAACAATTACATTTTTATTTTTCTGACGCAGTTCCACCAGCTTAAAATATATGGTCCCATATATCAGCCCCGCCTTTTTGCATTCAACTCTACTCGAAAATCTGTCCATTCGTGGCTAACTACCTTTATTTAAAACCCCACCTTTGTGATTCTTCCTGTACTAACTGTTGTCCATTATGGATAACCCCACCCAACTTCTCCTCCAACAGTTGGACAGACAGTGGAGCTCCTTCTCCAACAGACAGCTCCAGCTCCGCTGTCACAAGGACAGATACTGTACAGGAAAAATATTCCTGCCTACTGCCATAACACTTTATAATAACTCACTTCTGGCTGGCAGAGAACTCACTGCTACATCGTTTTGGTTCCTCCTCCCATGAACAACCATGAACATTTAGGCACAACTGCTCTTTACACAACTGTAATTTATATACTATATTAATATATGTTACTGTAATATATTGTACAACAGTCTAAAATATTTAGAACATTTTATATTGAGTATTCTTGTGGTTCACATAATTTATACTGTAGATATGTGCATAGTTGCTGCTATCTGTCTGCCTGTCTGTCTGTTTGTTTGTCTGTCTATCTATCTAGTTATCTGAAACAGCAAATGTGTTTCTCCCTTAGCTCTGTAGAAGTCATTATGTTGATCTGTATTTACAGTATATGTCTGTGCCTGATAACTGTTGAGGCATTGAAACATGCACTGTATCAGTAATTATGTGGGGCAGCATTTGCATGCTTGTGTCTGATATGTGTAAAAGCAAACAGGGTTCAAACATTGCCATCTTGTTAGTGCCAGTGGGTTGAAATAGGAAAATTATTATGGCACATTATCATACCTGAGAAATCTGTTTTGGGGTTTTTTCCAGGATGTGACTGTGCCCACTGCCACACATGCCCACCAAGCAGCAGGCCTCCTCCCTCTGCTACAAAGTTTTGGATCTCCTCCACAGGCTGATTGTCGTACGCTCTACAGACAAATACGCTCAGGTCTGTCCTGAACGCTGTCTCCTTGTACTTTAACTCTGACTTGCTGAGAAGATTGTGGTTAGGCTGAACACCAATGATCCCCTTCCTGCCTTGGTCCAACCAATCAATGGCATTTTTCCAGAAAGGAGCCAGTTGCTGTAATGAAACACGTTATTTCAAAAGAGACAGTATTTACTCATGAAAAATGGTTTGGCAAAAAACATGAAACATTAATAAGCACACTGCAGAAACCAAACTTCCAGTGTTAAAATCGTACAAAGGAAATGACTTGACATACTGTAGCAACGTTTTTATCTTATTTTTAATTTAACTTAGAAAGACAGCATTCTAATAATAATCAAGAATTCAGACTGTACATGTGACATCAGAGGCACTTCATGTGTGATCACAACGACCCGCCCCTGTCCATAGTAGCTTCCTGCAAGAAACGGCCGTCCATCCTCAGTGGTACCAATGGGGAAGGCTAACGGGCCATGGATTAGTGCCTCAGAAGCTACTATACCATCGGTGAGGTCAAACTCTGAAACCCCCTGGAGTAAGATCTTCAGGTCTTCCTCAACATTTTTACGAACACTGCAGGACAGAGAAGGTAGAGGGACACAGAAGGAGATGGTTGGAGTAGGAGAAGAAAATGATTCACTAGTCACTAATGTGAAATGGAAGAGGAGTATTAACTGACCGTAAAGTCATCCATGAGGATGGGATCTGAGGGTAGACAGGCAGGATCTCTACCTTCCCACAATGCGCAGAAAAGTAGATCCCTGCCACAGCAGACACTTTATTCCCTGGGAAGTGTAGCAGTGTGTTCTCTTTTGGCTTGGTTAAAGTCCAGTGCCACGCCTGACCTGCTATCAGCACTCCTCCTCCAGCTTTCAGAAATGCCACCAGGTCTTTTGCATCTGCTTCCACGCCGTAGGCATCTGTCACATAGACACCAACCTCCCTACTGTCACTAAAGGACCCAACAGCTTTAACTTTGAGGCCAGATTTGATGAGGTTATCAGCGACAGCCTTCACTTTATTGTTGACCCCCACAGTGAGGTTGTCAGATCCTTCTCCTCTCAGCCAGGTCACAGCGTTCTCTACCAGAGCAGGAAAAGCGGTCAGATAGCCCTCATGACCGAGGACCACAATCCTTCCTCTGCCGTACCGAGAGGCTGCCATTAAGACCTGGCCTTGGCTGTCGATTGCTAAAGGAAAGGCATGGTCTCCATTCAGCACCAGGTCACAGGGAACACACGGGCCATTGAGGTCCAGCTCTTTCAAGCCTTTCATCAGGGACAGGTAGGCCCCTTCATGATAGGACTTTGTGGTTTGGGTGCTCATGGTTTGAAGGATTAAAGCTCTAAAGGTTGGACGTAAATAGTTGTGTTAGCTGTGAATAAAAAGAGTATTCTGAATACTTTAAATAAAAATGTCAACAGTAAGGTTATTTAATACAAAGGGCAATAAATTAGTTCAAAATTGAACGGAAATCAGCCGTTCCTCATCCATAATTTTCTTAATTCAATACAAACACTACAGAAAATCATTCTAACACTACAGAAAAGCAAAAACTGACCTTTATTTGAAAGTTGATTTGGTCGTCTGGTCCTATAATTTGATCGAGAACAGGACAGGAGGAACAATTTAAAGGAGAAGATAAAGAACAAATAAGAGGAGTGTTGGAGATTAAAAGGGATATCTGATCCGCTTTTTAAATCTCCGCGCGTTCCTATGAAGCTGGTTATAATACAGGAAGGAATCCATATCTACAAAGTAAACGTTAACAATAATCTACTTTAATGGCAATATGACAATGCAATACAATCATTACAATACAACATGATATATTACAGTTATATTGTAATGCTTAAGGAGTAATACCGGCTTACTCCTGCCCTAGTTCGCATACTGCAGAGCTACTTTCACCCGAGGGCAGCATGTGAAGAAGAGAGCGAACGCCAGGGATCCACCGGATATATACCAGAGTAAGAAGGAGGGGTTTGGTGTTAGGTCAGCTGGTCATCTTTTCAGGTCATCTCATTGGGAGACGCAACGCTGCAGGAAACGCAGCAGGAAACCAAACAGGCTCACTTTCCAACAAAAGGTCTCAAGGCCTGCATACCTACACCTCCCCCACAGAGCAATAAAACCCTGTTTACTCCAACCAGCCCAGAATGTTTATAGCCATTTGTAGTCCTTACATTTATGAAAGGATAAAACAGAGAAATCAATATAAAACACAAACACAGGTATTGTTTGAACAGTATTCACTTAACTGCTACTATTGATAAGCACCAGAGAAACCCAAGAGACCTCTCTTAATATCACAAACCACTGTAGCTCGTTCTAAGTTGAATGCAAATCAGGACATGCTCTCACCTTCCCCCATCTTCCTTTGTCCTCAAAAACACATGTCAACAGGCCCCAAATGCAGCTCACAGTTTTACCCAAATTATTCTCATTTTAAGCTTATCCATAGTTTGCTAACATGAATAAATACAAATATAACTCTACAAATCCCCCTTTTTATCTCCTTCTCCAGAGATAAACTTAGACAAGGCATTTTGAAATATACCCACTGTCATTATTTTCTACTGTGTCCATAAATCCATCCGAAGCTGGTATTTAGAGTACTTGAAACCTTCATGGAGACAGAACACCACTTTCCATGGCAGTGAAGGAACCATGAGGGGGTAGCTGAGTGCTAGAATCATCAGCCCCCCCCCCCCTCGGAGGAATAGCCCACAAGGACAGCTAATAGGGAGGGGGAGATGCAGCTTTCCCTTCACGGGTAGAACTGATCAGAGCGAAGTAGACTCCTCTGCTGCGCCGTCCTGGCTTGCCGTGTCTTTGTCCCCCCAAATCCGCTGACAGCAGCTTCTGGGCTGCCTGCTAGAGAGATGTCTTCCTCCTCCTCGTCTTCCGGCCCGCTGATGGCGGCTTCCGGGTCGATGCTGTAGAGATGTCTCCAGGGTCCTCCTTCTCCAGTCTGCTGCTTCCGAGTAGTCCACGTCTGCCAGGGCCACGTCCGTCCTGATGTCGTCCCCTGGTCCTAGTAGGTGGTTTCCCCGCCGCACACTGGCTCCCGTGGTACGAGCTGTCCCCCTTTTCTCCCAGGCAGACGGCATAAGAGGTCCGCTGGGTCACTCGGTCGGGGTCGGAGAGCCTGGGGTTGAGCCACTTTGTCCTCGTGCTTCTCGGGTCCCCCTTTTGGCGCCAGTGACCTGTGTGGAGAAATCTGATACAACTCCCTCAAGCCTACGCTCAGCTGTTTTGACCCACTTGGAGCCTGTTGGTGGGGTGTCTTGAAACAACAGCCGTCTGTGAACAGGTTTTCCAAATTAATTGTAGACCTCCTATCTGCCAGTGCAGCTTCAGAATCTTAATACTTGGATTGTGCCAACTAAATAAGAACCCCAACATCTTTAGGTAAACTAAATAACATATTTCAATAGCTCTGAATTTCTGACAAGCATCCGTGTTTATTTTTAAATGAAATCCTATTTAAAATCCAAATATAATATGAACTGCTAATGTTTCTGGCAAAGAAACACACTAATGTTATGGATTCAAAAACAACCAAAATCACGATACTAACAAAGTGAATGATTTCCTGGTGATTCTGCTTTTACCTGTCAGTGCTTAGATATTATCACGCTGAAAAAATGAATACAGAATTCCAACAAACTGTCATCAAATGTCTTTCTATTATAAATTTAGATGAAATGTATATCCCTATAATGACCTAAATAATAAAGTATATGGCTTTTACTCCTTTACCAGGCTAGTTACATGATGTTGTCTAAATTAAATTCTGTCTCAATACACTACTATGTTTTAGCTTTAACTGTAATATGTTCTTTCTACATTTCAAACCTCAGTTACTCTAATGTCTGTTAAAATATTACAAAATTGTTTCATTATCACAGGTCAACTTCTTCGGTTTCACAGTAGCCCCTTGGCCACTGCTTCTGTGTTACCTGTTATAATTCAAATCAATATTTAGAAACATCTCAACATTCATCAAACAGTATCTTATCCCCAGATATGGAGCAGGTTAATTACATTCAATGCTCAGTTTGAACATCTGGGTTGGGGCGGAAGGTTTCTGTCAATCCTTAAAAGAAAAATTTAAATTGTGAATTTTACAGCCATGTTGACATTTATACATTATACTCACTCCCCCCTTTTACACATGAAATAATGTGTAACAAAAGCCTGTAATGGGAGGGGAACAAAAACTGTCAGGTAATTGGTTAGGGACATAACGAACATTATTATCATTATTTCCACAGTGAACACTTCAGTGAAAATAAGTGTTCCTCTCCGTCCTTCAGGCCTAAAAGAAACAGAATCTTCAGATTGTAGTTTTACATTTGCAAACCGCCAACTCATGTGAGAGGAAAATATCACATGTGCGGTTTCCCCTTTTTGTGGAATTTTTAGGAAACCTCTCGTTTCCCTTGGAGCTCCAAAATAATATGTTAGTCCAAAAACATGCTTGGTTAGTTATTGTTTTAGAATCATGCAGTTACACTGATCACATGCCGGCATACATTCACACTCACACTGTCTGGTTGTCATGTCAAGTTTGGTCAGGTTCACCCCAGAGTCAGTCATCCACAGTGCCTTGTCAAGTTACACTGTCGGTCAGGGTCAAAGGTCAGTTGGTCTCCGTCTTTTTTGGCCATGTGTCGTGCTCTGCAGAGACTTTGACATTTCAGCATAGGCCAGTATCCTTTGTCTACAAAAATATGTCACGATTTCAACTATAATTTTCAAGATGATTCTCACTTGTCATTGGGACTTCCGCCTCCCACTTTTCCTGAAACTTGGTACAAAACTCACTTCCTTCGAGTACCACTACTACTGCAATCCAATTACACCTAATTAGTATTAAAATGTCTAATGATCTATTTCAGAAACTTTTGTACAATAACTATTATCTTGAGTCAAAACATTACTAGGATCTGTGTCGCTCTGCATTTCATAGCTCATTATAATTCTGGTCTACTTAAAAAACGATGTTAAACTCTTTAGCAGTGTGTGGAACCTTGGGTGTCCGAACATGCAACAATTACTCCCTCCTTTATCAAGGATTTAAAACCGAAGTCTGGTAATAACTATGCCACAATGGTGAAATCAACACTTTAGATTGGAATTTAATATGTGGCTTGGCACTAGCCATTAATACAAACAAAGATTTGTCCTATAGAGTGGTTCCTAAAACTATCCTTTTAATGGTGATCAATATTGTAACCAATGAGATCACTACTTTATTCACACGTGAATAAAAATGTCTTAAAGAATGAATTGTTAACATGATGAAAATATTGAAGAATATGGTTCTACTCTGTCAGTGTGTTTTAGGATGATTATCATTTTACTTTAATAGTTTCCTCTTTACTGCTATTTTTAATTTACCAAATGATTAATAAATCTTTCTGTCTTTACGTATTTATGAAGTTAATTCAAGTTATTTAAATGTGCGTTTCGTGAATAAGTGTGTTTATGTGTAACTCACTCATTCCCGTTCTCCTTTCCTCCTCCCCTGGTTTTCTCAAGCCTGACCCCGGCCTCCTCACTTCTAATCGACCATGCCAACTCCTCTGATTCTGTCTTCTCTTCAGTCCATCAGCTGTTGAATCCATCTGCTGTAACTTTTGTAGGCAGCCATTGGCCCAGTCACATCTGCAGCCCCATCATGCCACTGTTGTTGCACTCCTCCTTTACAGTCTCTCTGCTGTTTTTATGGAGGGCGGATTCTGCTCTCATGTCTATTGTGCCAAATCTCGCGGCGCAGTTTGGAACTTCATGTCCTGTTTGAGGGACCGATGAGAGTTTGCCTCTTTGTCAGCATACTGGTTTGGTTCTGGATGCCTCAGGTCGTTGTTGGTTCAGCTCTGGTTCTCTGTCTGTACGATGGAGAAGGAGGAGTCTCCTGTTGGGTTAGGTCTCGTTGTCTGCTTGGAGGGTCGGGATCAAAGCCTTTCTAACTCAGAGGGGGAGTCCAGGTCCCGGTACACATTACCTATAAGAAGTCTAGCCCACTGATGTTAAATAAATCCAACCCTTTCCACTCTGTCTCTTTCTAATCATACTATCTGTCTTAGTTGTTAAATGCCATGTAAACAACATAATTAATGTCTACTTATGATATTACAAAAACTCACTCCAAAAATTGTTTCATCCATTGTTACATATTTACCCAACACAACTCTGAAATACTTACATGTTTCCAGCATCACATATTCCACACACTATGAAAGAACATCTCCATATCTTCTCTCATTTTAAATCCCACTGTTACTTCGAACAATAGTAAACCTGCAGGGCACACCAATCGGATCACAGTAATGAAATTTGAATCAAGTGTAGGCATATGTCTTCTTTCTGAACATTTATTTATATTGTCTAAATTTGCAAACAGTTCGAGTGTAAAATGTGTTTTGCACAATGTATTTACACTACAGATTCTTGAGTTTACTCATCTCCTGGTGCTGTCGTTGTAAAAAATGTTCAATCCCTTATTGTTTTGTACCAGTTTTCCAAAATCCGTTATAATTAATATACTGGGAACGTGCTTCCCGTCTTCAATACCGGCCAGCAATGTAATGATTAAACTCTAAGCTCGCATAAGTTTCAAGGGTGTGATACCCCCTTTCAGCCACTAGATGGCAGCAGCAGAAGTTTCAAGGGTGTGATACCCCCTTTCAGCCACTAGATGGCAGCAGCAGAAGTTTCCAGACAAAGGGAAACGCTCTACCTTGGTTTAATATATAACAGACCTCTGGCTTTAAGCTTTTAGCATTGGTCTGTTATTTAAACCCCAGTTTTAAACGGCGACTCGATCTGATATATCGAGTTTCCAGGTTTTGCCGTGCAGGAATCAAACCTCGCATTCAAACAAACTGCACCATCTCTACGCCACTCAGGAATAATCTACCTGCAGATCCACGCCAAACTGCTCTATTTTACGTCACGCAGGACTTTCGTCTACCTGTCGATCAACGTTTACGTTTTGTATATAACTTTCCTAACATAGTAAAATATGCATTGTATATTCCATTTAAACTATAAAAACACTGTGAAACGCCTACAGACAATCCTAAAGTTTTAGCGTATCCAATTACAGACAGGCGACTTTCATCGTCTGCTTACCTTATTTGCAAAGTTGCAGAGTCCTGCTGATTGTCTGAGATGTTTGAAAGCGTCTGAATTCTTCCTCAGCTTCGTTATATCTAGACGTCGGGTCACCATTTTGTTGGAGATTTAAAGGGATATCTGGTCCGCTTTTCAAATCTCCGCGCGTTCCTATGAAGCTGGTTATAATACAGGAAGGAATCCATATCTACAAAGTAACCGTTAACAATAATCTACTTTAATGGCAATATGACAATGCAATACAATCATTACAATACAACATGATATATTACAGTTATATTGTAATGCTTAAGGAGTAATACCGGCTTACTCCTGCCCTAGTTCGCATACTGCAGAGCTACTTTCACCCGAGGGCAGCATGTGAAGAAGAGAGCGAACGCCAGGGATCCACCGGATATATACCAGAGTAAGAAGGAGGGGTTTGGTGTTAGGTCAGCTGGTCATCTTTTCAGGTCATCTCATTGGGAGACGCAACGCTGCAGGAAACGCAGCAGGAAACCAAACAGGCTCACTTTCCAACAAAAGGTCTCAAGGCCTGCATACCTACACCTCCCCCACAGAGCAATAAAACCCTGTTTACTCCAACCAGCCCAGAATGTTTATAGCCATTTGTAGTCCTTACATTTATGAAAGGATAAAACAGAGAAATCAATATAAAACACAAACACAGGTATTGTTTGAACAGTATTCACTTAACTGCTACTATTGATAAGCACCAGAGAAACCCAAGAGACCTCTCTTAATATCACAAACCACTGTAGCTCGTTCTAAGTTGAATGCAAATCAGGACATGCTCTCACCTTCCCCCATCTTCCTTTGTCCTCAAAAACACATGTCAACAGGCCCCAAATGCAGCTCACAGTTTTACCCAAATTATTCTCATTTTAAGCTTATCCATAGTTTGCTAACATGAATAAATACAAATATAACTCTACAGGAGGGACTTGGGTGAGCCATTAGCAAGGAAGAGGGTTGGATTAAAAAATTTATGAGATTAGATGCAACTGCCACTTCAAATGAAGTTCGAAGGAACTAATTAGTGCCTTGTAGGGACTTTTCCCTTTTTTTCTTTTACAGGCTAATGCCCAGTTTTTTCATCATCTTGTTTCCTGAAACATAGTTTAACTATTATCACTTTATCTACTGATCTTTGCACCATGGTCCAATTTATGGTAAGGGCTTGACTGATCAAATACAAATCTAGAGAAACATTAATAAACACAAGTTATCTTTGTTTTTACGTGTGCTCCATTGCTTGTTCATTCTCAACCTCGTCCTCATGGTTTCATCTATCTTTTCCACGGCCTTACCTAATCTCTCACTGGCTCAAATTAATTTAACAAATACATTTCTGCTGTAGATCCATTAGCTTAAAATACATACTTGACCTCCCCCCTTTACTTTCACCTTTTTGAGAACATTTGTCTTTCTGTAACCGCCTGTATATTTAAACCCCACAATAGACAGTACATTGACATTGAGAATGTGTTTCTCACTCAGCAGTGCAGTATCATTTTATTGGCCAATATATTTTAATGATAAAGTTTAATATGTGTCTAAGCATACAACATGCAAATTGGAAGTCTTTATATGCGGCTGTATTTCCATGCTTGTTTCTAATCATAAATACATTCTCTGTTGAAATTATAATGTATAATCCTCTTATTTTAACATGCCAGAGCACTCAACAGTGTGGTAGGTTGAAATGGGAACCATATAAGGAAAATATTGTCCTGTTTTATCACACCTGAGGAATCTGTCTTTCAGTTTAGCCAAATACCTGAATGCTTATCCGGTACCATCAATGCTCACCAGTGGCGAGCCGTCAGGGCCCTCTAGGCCCTCTGTGAGGGACTAAGATATTCTAAAAAATAATATTTTAAAACATTAAAAGAAAAACATTTTTATTTATTTTTTATTTTTTATATATTGTTTTTGTTAAATTTTTCATTAGTTTTACAAAAATAACTTGATTTAATTGTATTTAAAATAACATTTCCAAAGAAATAAATCCTTCGAATCCGCCTGTGTTAGGGAAAAAATGCTTATATAAAGAGGTACAGTACAGCGCTGCACCATCAGTGTCTGATTAAAACAACAACATTGTAACTGAGAAACACTTAAATGCTACATTTCAGATGTTTAACATCATGCAATAAAGCTAAGATGACATTAGTTGCATTGAACTGATCTTTTTAATAAGTTGTACTTACAATGTAGTGAGAAACATGGGCTTGTGCTTCACTGAGGATCTTTGTCATTCTGACAGGGAGGCAAACTGCAGTTATTACACTTCACGTTTTGAAATATGTGTAACTCTGTTCATATAAAACCCACACTGCTCAAACATCGTAACTTTTCCTAAAACATTTTTTTTTGGGGCGTGGGGAATGAAGAGAAAAAAAAATATGAGCATTTTATGAGCATGGGATTTTGACCCCTCATATAAACATATGCATAATGCTATACTTTGCGGCAACACACCGTTGCCAAGCAACGCTTATTGTTTAGGTCTTTTGACACGCAGGCAGTCATATTTGTTGATCCAACAAAAGGGTGTACCCCAAGGATCAACTCTGGGCCCACTTCTGTTCTCTATTTACATAAATGATTTATCTTCTTATCTCATTAATTGTTGTACTCACCTTTATGCTGATGACACTGTCATATATACATCCAAATCAGATTTTTCACAAATTCAGATCTCTCTCCAATCGGAATTTAATATCTTACAGGACTGGCTATCACACAATAAACTACTGCTTAACAAAACAAAATCTTATACCATGGTCTTTGGTACCAGGCTCAAATCCAAACCTAATGTAGTAATAACATGTAAGGATGGCACTTCTCTGCATAAAGTTGATAGCTTTAAATATCTTGGTGTATGGCTAGACTCTGAACTTTCATTTAAACTACATATAAAGCATGTAATACAAAAAGTCAATTACGGAATCAGTGTTTTACACCGCTCTCGCAATTGTTTTACGCTCAGTGTCCGAAAGAGAATTGCTTCTCAACTTATTCTTCCGATTATGGACTATTGTGATGTTGTCTACCAAAATGCACATAAATCAGATCTTGCTCCACTCAACATAGCCTACAACAGACTATGCAGATTTGTTCTTGTTTGTCCTTTTCGTACACATCACTGCACAATATATAACCAACTTAAATGGCCTTCTTTAAATGTAAGAAGACACATGCATTGGCTTCAGCTGATATTTAAATGCATTTATCTTAACTATCCCCCTTATTTAAAGCAGTATTTTGTACCCTACTCACCAATTAATCAAGTTAGACATTTTGTTCAGATGTATTTCTCTGTCCCCTCTGCAAAAAAATTCATTGGCAGAAGAGCGTTCATGTTTAAAGCCCCAACTGACTGGAATACTTTACCTGCTGCTATTAGATCTCTTGCATCATTGGGTATATTTAAACATGCATTGTTATCTCACTTTCAACTGGTCTGTACTTGTTATAACTGATATTGATGAAACTGATTTGCTTGACTGTCTCAAATTGTAATGATTGTGTGCATTGCTTGAATTTCACTTAACAGACTGTATGTGGTTTGTCTTGTGTGTCATGTTTTGCATTTTGTCTTTTTGTTTATGTATGTCTGTCAGTTGTTGCTATTGTCGGGACCCCCTTGAAAACGAGATGGTGCATCTCAAGGGGTTTATCCCAATGAATAAAATGTCTATATATAATTAACTAGAACTAGCTAGATCTGATAGATTTGGACATAAACGCGAGTGAAGTATAACCGGACGCGAGAGAGAGATCAGAGATCAGATCAGCTGCTGCTGACGGAGAACACGCAGCTCCGCATGATCACAGCTCCGTCCGCTGTGACGGACCGTTGAGCCGAGCAAAATACACTAAGAGTTAGACCTAACACACTTAGCTAGTTCATCTACTCTGGAACTAGCTAAACTAGTTATACATATATCTATTCTTTACTGTCGGGTCACTTATTACAGGTTCAGCGAGTTGCACGAGACTGACGGGCTGTCAGGAGAGGGAGAGGAAAAGAGAGCACCCAGTTTATTTTTCCCATTTTATTATCCAGAATTACTGTAAACCTTTGAATAAAGTAGTTAATCTACTATTAGTAGTTTGTTTAAATGCATTAATTATGTTTCTTTTTTCATTAACATAAAATAAATCTCACGTACCCCCTGCAGTACTCCAACGTACCCCTAGGGGTCCGCGTACCCTCATTTGAGAACCACTGCTCTAGGCAACTCAAGGGCTCAGGTAATGGGATTACTATATGAATAATGGTCCAAAATAACATAAAATGCATAGGGTTTTTTGTTAAGTAACATACTTTCGTCGCCGGCCGGCCGATACATGCTGCGCATTAAGTGGGCCTGTCTGTCAATTAATCCCCGGGCCACTTTTTCCCCCCAGTCCGCCCCTGGGTCCCTCTCTACATTCACAGAGGGCCCGCTATAGTAACTCAATGAGAGAGTAATGTCAAATGACAGTACAATTGACCAATCATATCTTCCCTCTAAATGGGTGGGCTTTATTTTCGCGGACTTCATGACAAGTTCCGCCCGCTGTGAGGTTTATGCATGTGTATAAAGAGGTGCAGTGACGCGTCCTAAAACCCGGAAGTAAGCTGCGCTCGGGTTCCCTCGACACACAAGCAATGGGATTTCTCCATAGGATTTTGGAAAATAGCTCGAAATAGATAAATGCACGTTTTGTTCAGCCGGATGTCTACCCTACTTTTATTATTTTCGAATCATAAATGTAATCGATAGATTTATGATCGATAGATTTATGATTAGCATAAATTCGTTCATGATGACTCACTTCAGTGATAGACATTGTTGCGAAATTATGAACCGAGTCATTTTCAAGATTGAGTTACAATGATAAACTGGAGTGGCAATTAGGATCAGCTGAATGACCCACCATCAAGTGCTTCATCCAAAAAGACAGCAGGATGGACTTTGTGTTTAAGTGATTTGATCATCAAAGGTAGGTCTAAGTCATTTTCCGTGTCGACTTAATTAATTTGTAATTGTTACTTGGCTGTGGGTGCCCTGTCATGATAGGTGTTTATATAAATGGTGTTGTTCTGTGTGGTAGAGGGTCGCTGTCATTGATGCGTTTTGCACCCCGGGCCGCTGTTTTGATATTCCGCTGAAGTATGGTACATACACCGGCCCCGGGGCGGGCCTTCCTGAATGCGTGCACAAGCCCCCCACCATATATAAGGCGGCCACACCTCCCGTTCCCGTCATCCTATGCTTCAGTTGTTGTTTGCTCGCTGAAGAGAAAAGGATCACGGGAATGGGAGGCGTGGCCGCCTTATATACGATGGGCTCTCTCCGTTCGCCTATGGGCGGAGGGTGGGAGCCCTCAGCGCTGTTTTCCGAGCACACCTCCGCGGGGTAAGCGCGTCAGAGTGTGCTCTGTCAGCCGCAGTCCCAACTTTCTCCACAGTTACGACCGAGGGAGAGGTGAGTGAGGCGCAGCGGCTGCTAACTAGAAAACCAGTCCGAGACAGTGAGATGGAACAGTGTTGTTGTGGGACGACAGCGCGTGTATACATCGGGGCTCCGCCCACTGTACCCATAGAGTCCAGTAGAGGGCGGTGAGAGATATAACGAGGGGTTACGTATGGTAACCCTTGTTATATAAACACAGGCGGAGCGCTCTACTCGGGGGCCCTGTCTGTCCTATGCTGCTCGCTGAAGAGAAGTGTAGGATGACGGGAACGGGAGGCGTGGCCGCCTTATATACGGTGGGCTTGTGCACGCATTCAGGTAGGCCCGCCCCGGGGCCGGCTACGTCTATAGAAATCTCAGTAGGTGAATGCTTGCATGATAAGGTAGTACCCATAGAGTCCAGTAGAGGGCTACACCTGTGTTTATATAACAAGGGTTACCATACGTAACCCCTCGTTTTGTCCCTAAATCTAATAATTGTATATTTTCTGGATTTCTCAAGAAAAATAATGGAAATAGGAGCTTATGGTTTGAGTGTTTTATTTGGGTGTGTCTTCTAATTCCTCGGTGTAACTGACCGCTACGTTATTTTAATATGCATGGTTAGGGGCGGGCGTAGGTATGGGTGTGACGCTGCGAACCCCGGAATCATAACTGATTTAAACTATTGCCAGGCAACGAGGTCTAGCCTGTGCTACGGACCTCTCAAACATACATGTAAGTTACTGAATTGCCACGAACATTGTGTTATATAATCGGTTTGTATAGGTTTTAATTGAAACTGTGTGTGTTGTTCCTTGGCTCAACTGTTCATAGTGCCAAGTGATATATTAAGATAAGGACTGCCATGCCTGACGTCGCACATATTGCACCCTGGGTGAGCGGAACGAGATACGTTACAGGGACTGTATTACAAGTGTTTGTTTGATCCGTGAATATATTTGTGATTTAATCAATGACTTGTACTTGTTCTATGTCTGTATATATTTTAGTTTTCACGATGATTGAAAGACCATTAAAGAAACTGCATCCGTCGAGACTCTGCTGTGATTATTGCCGAGGGCAGCTACACTCGGAAATGAATCATCGGTAATATAAATTATAATTATAAAAGATAAAACGCAGATAGCAAAACAGTACAGTCATATAACCGTTGCTTAATTTCTGAGGAATTAAAAACAGACCCTGGGAAAATGAGCCAATAACAGGAACTAATGTGATAACTCACAAACTTTGCAAACTAAAATGTTCTCTTTTGTCTTGGAAATAAAACAATTGAAACCATGAATTCCTGTTTCCAGTATTTTTCTCGAGATATCCAGAATTATACAATTATTAGCTTTAGGGGACACAACAAGACATTGGAGTAACTGTCTGTATATTACACAACAAAAGGTAGGCATCAGTGGCGAGCCGTGACTTTTATACCTAGGCCCTCTGACACCCCCCCCCCCCCCCCCCCCCCCCCTTCCCTCGAAAAAAAAGAAGAGTTATTAGGTCACAGTGTATGTGTCCGGCCCATAGACATATATGTCTATGTATTTATATGTCTATGGTTCGGCCGGGCCTACCAGATGTGTTCGGGGTCCGTTACGCTTACCAATGACGTCACACATTGGCTGTACGGCAACCCAAGAGGACATTTTACACGGGCAAATTCCGAATGTATTGAAACTCCAGACTCAACGTAAGAGCTTGAGCCTCTTCGGGGGGTGCTAACATTTAAACATACACTTCATTCTTTACTTTGTCCGAATATTCGGCCCAAGTGGGGGGGAGGGCCGTAGTAATCAGCAGTGAACCGCTTCAACACGTGTATTTCGGTGTATTCACGACATTCATTTTGTTATTCTACAGTATTGTTGTTTTATAGTTATTTGTTAATGTAACCCAATTTGTATTCTTTGAAATTGAAAAGGATATCGCATTGTGTTTGTTACTTTCGTTGCAGTTGTATATCTTAAGTGTAATTTGGCTTGGCTTCCTATTTATGGACATGCTTTTATTTTGAAGGAGAGGTAGCGCTGTTGACAGGAAGTTGTTGTTGCTTTGGAAACAACGTGACGGAGATTAACGGAGAAAAGTAATACCTCATTGGTATCCATGCTCCACGCAAGATCTCACCCCGTGGGGTCAAAATGATCACAAGAACGGTGAGCAAAAATCCCAGAACCACACGGGGGGACCTAGTCAATGACCTGCAGAGAGCTGGGACCAAAGTAACAAAGGCTACCATCAGTAACACACTACGCCGCCAGGGACTCAAATCCTGCAGTGCCAGACGTGTCCCCCTGCTTAAACCAGTACATGTCCAGGCCCGTCTGAAGTTTGCTAGAGAGCATTTAGATGATCCAGAAGAGGATTGGGAGAATGTCATATGGTCAGATGAAACCAAAATAGAACTTTTTGGTAAAAACTCAACTAGACGTGTTTGGAGGAGAAAGAATGCTGAGTTGCATCCAAAGAACACCATACCTACTGTGAAACATGGGGGTGGAAACCAGTAGCATAGGCAGAAATCTACTTTAGGGTGGGCCTGTAAAAAATAGGGTGGGCCAGATTTTTGTTCTGCGTATCAGAAGCTAACAACAATCCCCGCCGGTACCGGTGGCAGATTACTTTTAGAATACTTTTGGAATACTTTATTTCTCCATAACAGATGGGTATGTTTTGGTGAACAGCTGACCACGCCCCCCTGCAGGAGAGGGCAGCGTGCTCTGAGATCAGCTGCTGGGCTGTCAGAAGAGGGGGAGAAAAAGAGATCTCCCTCCTCCGTGTTTTATTCTTATTGAAGTAAGAAGAGAAGTAATGGGGCAGAAACCCTCCTTTTTACGCAGCGGTTCAGACATAGACATCAAACGGCAACACATATTCAGTTGCCAGTTACTTTGTCATTAGGGCAGGGATATCTAGATACTTTCCAAAGTTTGACATAATGAATTGTGCTACTTTTAACGCAAGCAATGATGTTTTCAAATCTGTAATCAAAAAGCTCCTCAAAAACACTCTTGAAGCAGTTCCTGCCGTTGCTACGTTAGTTCAAACAGTAACAACAGACTATTTTTCTTAGCGGATGCATGTCAATTTAAATACATACAACTCAATAAATCAATAAAATCATTTTCTAAATCCATAAAAGCATTTCATATTTCAATTAATATTGGGAGTCATGTCGTTAATTTGTTGAGAATGTGGCCATGTAATAAGCGGGATAATGTGCACATTGCATAATGTGCCTTCATGCCGATCTAGATCCCTCCGCAAAAAAAAAAAAAACCGGCTCGTTCGCGGGCGCGAGCCGGCTCCCGTCGTTCACTTAAAAGAGCCGGCTCTTTGAGCCGGCTCGTTCGCGACCGACACATCACTAGTGGCTACGCCACTGGTGGAAACATCATGCTTTGGGGCTGTTTTTCTGCAAAGGGACCAGGACGACTGATCCGTGTAAAGGAAAGAATGAATGGGGCCATATATCGTGAGATTTTGAGTGACAACCTCCTTCCATCAGCAAGGGCATTGAAGATGAAACGTGGCTGGGTCTTTCAGCATGACAATGATCCCAAACACACCGACCGGGCAACGAAGGAGTGGCTTCGTAAGAAGCATTTCAAGGTCCTGGAGTGGCCTAGCCAGTCTCCAGATCTCAACCCCATAGAAAATCTTTGGAGGGAGTTGAAAGTCTGTGATTTCCTCGATTCTTTCCCCCCATTCTGTCTCTCATAGTTGAGGTATACCTAGGATGAAAATTACAGGCCTCTCTCATCTTTTTAAGTGGGAGAACTTGCACAATTGGTGGCTGACTAAATACTTTTTTGCCCCACTGTATATACAAGTATAATTAATACAACTGTTAATTTGATTAGAGCTTAGACACATATATCTTTATATATGCATAAGTATGACGACTTCCTCGGGCAATATCATATGGTATAGCTAATTAATCTGGGTCAAAACGTGTTGTGGCCACATGCAAAGGTTGTAAACTCTGGCTTATCCCTGCGTGGTATTATAGTAATAGCAAACAGCAACATTCAACTCCTTTAATGGTATATTGCAAGTGCAATTAGAAGCTACAGGGATGTTAATCTACGTCGGTAATATTAACTTTATTTAATACAAGATTTGCATCATACAGCCCATGTAGTATACTATTTTACAAATGATTAATTACAGCAAACATGTGCAATATATCCATTATTACAGCAGTAAGGCGATATGGGTCCGTTCTTATTGTGCATCCATGGGTAAAGGTAAAACTCATGTAGTACTGAACACGTCACATGAACGTGCCGGGCGGCGCGGTCTCGTTGGTTAGATGCACGTTCATAATGCAGAGGGAAATAACTCAGAATGACGTTATTAGCAAACGTTTACAACTTGAGGAACGAATGTTTTTAATAAGGGCTATACAAGTGTTCATACTGGGTAGTTTATTTAGTTTAAAAAAATGTATCCAACGATTTACAGACCACTCTTTCCCCTGTAAGTCAAGCCGGGCCTGGCAACCAAACGGAAGTGTAGTACCGCCGTTTGGCCACCACGAATATTTTCATCAGAGTCCGGCGCACTTCCTGGGGGCTTGGTTATCCCCCAGTATGCCCTAGTCAGCGCCCCTAGTTACACTAATCAGCGTGCGATTACCGTACAGCCAATCACAATGCGTGACGTCATTGGTAAGCAACGGACCCCGAACACATATGGTAGGGTCCTTCTCAAGTCGATTATTTTCATCGGAAGTTGATTTGTCTGCGCCAACTTGAGTACCGTCCCATGGCGCTTATTTCTGCCAGAGGACCGACGATCGTGGAGCGAGGAGCGATAGGGGAGAGTGGGGTAAGTTGAGCTATTTTTTAGTTATGCTGTCCTCTAAGCAAGGATAAATGACACATAGTCAAAATGAAAACATACACCTATAATTCAGGATGTCTCCTATCAATGGCAATGATAATAATGATAACAATAGGTTCCTCGCACTTCGTGCTAGGACGCCGTTGGGTCCTAGCGCTCCGTGCTCGGGCCCTAAATATTTGATCAAGGACAGTGAAAATATGACTTCTTTAAAAAAAAAAGGCTCAAAAGGCTTGTGGCTCAACTGCCCAATAGGCAATGAGAAATGGGTGGAGCTTGCATAATTTCTGGTCACTTGATTACAACTATAAGGCATTGACTGGTTACAGGGGGTGGTTCAACTTACCCACTGGCTCAACTTACCCCCTTCTCCCCTAATGGAGGAGCGATAACCGAGGAATCACCAGACCATCCTCCGATGAAATCCACAGATTCTCGCTCCGCCCCCTTACTGTGTATCGCTCACTGATTGAACGATGCAGGGCATGCACTGATCTGATGCTTCTTGACATGATGCTGTTTCCCAGCGGAGTGAAGAAAATACATGAAACTCACGAGAGTCACTCCTCAGTCTATACTGTGTTTTGTTTAAATTCATGTATCATTTAGTTACAAATATGTGATATATCTGAACAACAAAGTGGTCAAAAAATGTTTTATTCATTTATTGGAAACATTTTCATTATCGCTTTTTTCGTTGGGAGAGTGGGGTAAGTTGAGCCATTTTTTAGTTATGCTGTCCTCTAAGCAAGGAGAAATTACACATAGTAAAAATGAAAACACACACCTCAATAATTCAGGATGTCTCCTATCAATGGCAATGATAATAATTAATATTTGATCAAGGGCAGTGAAAATATTAAAAAAAGTCTTGTGGCTCAACTTGCCCCAGTGTAGGGGTAAGTTGATCCAGGTCAGGGGGTAAATTTAACCACTGTTCAAACCTGGGCATATCTGTTCAAACCTGGGCATACCTACAATAAATCTTAAAGGTAACTATAAACAATAAATAACAAACCAAATACAAGCTTAGTTTTTCAAATATGTTTTATATACATTTCGATTGAATTGATTGATTGATTTTTTTTTTAACATGTTAAAAGGAAAAGTAATCATACAAATAGTGATACAATTTCCTCTTACCAATCAAACACAGGGTAAATTCAACTTTAAATGTAGCCTACAATGAGCTCTTATTATCAACTTGGCCTACTTTCATTAATTTCTCCATTGAAAAACTGGCTCAACTTACCCCAAGGTCCATGGTTCACTTTACCCCATAGCCACCATTTTAGAAAAAATAGCCTAGCATTAAAATTCAGTCATCTTTAGCTTAATGATTCACATGGTTTAATACGCGCCAACACATCAACATATACAATATGTGTTTAAACCTGGATAGGTTTTTTTTTTACATGACAGCCGATATAGCTGACATCTAGAAAATGTACTTTGACAAGCAAAAAACGTTTTTTTGTAAAAATGTTTACTTACCAGACGACAATGAGTATCTCTCTTTCACAGGCAATGAGAAATGGGTGGAGCTTGCATAATTTCTGGTCACTTGATTACAACTATAAGGCGTTGCCTGGTTACAGGGGGTGGTTCAATTTACCCACTGGCTCAACTTACCCCCTTCTCCCCTATACGAATGGCGTTTGTCTTTTTTGAGAATGAGTTCTTATTAGGGATGCACGATATTGGTTTTTTGAAACCGATACCGATACCGATAACTTCCTGCTTCTCAAGACCGATACCGATAACCGATAATAATATAATATATATATATATATATATATTAAATGTACCTGTAGTTTTTGCACACCTGGTGGTAAAAAAAAGACTAGTAGTGAGCTAATGACATGAGCATTACTACTATGAACAAAACAAAGCCTGGGGTCGTCTCTTGCAAACTTCTTGCCTTTTTCAAAAGCCTCGTCGATAGGTAAAAGCCCCGGTGCCTTTGCAGCTGGCTTTGGATTCGCTGCTAGTTTAGCAGCGCAGGCGTCTTCGTACGCTTTTAACACACCATCGTAGCGATGGCGATGTTTCAGGTGACTAATCAGGTTGGAAGTATTATAGCTCGTTGTCTTTTTCCCTCCTCGTGGAACTTCTGCATTGCATTTGTTAATACAAATAGCAAGCGAACTATCTAACTCTGAAACTTTGAAATAGTCCCATACTACCGACGACATGTTTGTTTACTGTCCTGGCTTCACGGCCGCACACCATTTACGTCACAGCCAGGCATGAGTTAGGGAGCGCTGGATTTGTGAAAAACTCCCCTCTTCCTAAACCACTAACCACAGTACTGGCAAAACGGGAGGAGCCGAGTGAAAAACAAGCGCCCCTCATCCCAATCCACCCACACTTTTTTATTTAAAAAAAAAAAAAAATGTACCCAAAAAATATATTGTATATTATCGGGGCTATTAATACTTTTATCGGGTTTATCGGGATGACGTCATAATTCCTAATATCGGACCGATAATTATCGGGCCGATAATTATCGTGCACCACTAGTTCTTATTTTATTTAATGTATTTGCGTCTACAACAGATGATACAAATGTTTGTGTCAGTAAATGTGTACTAACAGAGGTGGAGGTGTTTGTGAAAATAACGGGGACAGAGCTGGCTGCTGTCAAGACGATGGCTCCGTCTCAGGTCGACTATTTTCATTTCCTCGCTCCTCGCTCCTCGGTCTCACCGGAAGTTGATTTGCCTGCGCCATCTTGAGTACCGTCCCATGGCTCTTATTTCTGCCGGAGGAGCGAGGAGCGATAACCGAGGAACCACCAGACCATCCTCCAATGAAATCCTCAGACACTCGCCCCGCCCCCTTACTGTGTATCGCTCACTGATTGGACGATGCAGCGCATGCACTGATCTGATGCTTCTTGACATGAGAGCAGTTCTCATTCATAACACTCCGTTCGATGTCTCACTATGAGATGCGCCTCAACGCGTATGCAAACAGAAGCATCAATCTCATTACGCCAATCCTGATTGGCTGGTGATCTTGACGTCAACGTCAGGGAATCCACCCACCCTTTAAGTAGCTTGCGCTACGACTCCGGCTGCTTCTCAGGTCGACTATTTTCATTTCCTCGCTCCTCGGTCCTCGGTCTCACCGGAAGTTGATTTGCCTGCGCCATCTTGAGTAGCGTCCCATGGCTCTTATTTCTGCCGGAGGACCGAGGATCGAGGAGCGATAACCGAGGAACCACCAGACCATCCTCCGATGAAATCCTCAGATACTCGCCCCGCCCCCTTACTGTGTATCGCTCACTGATTGGACGATACAGCGCATGCACTGATCTGATGCTTCTTGACATGAGAGCAGTTTCCCAGCGGAGTGAAGAAAATACATGAACCTCACGGGAGTCACTCCTCAGTTTATACCGTGTTTTGTTTCAATTAATGTATCATTTAGTTACAAATATGTGATATATCTGAACAACAAAGTGGTCAAAAATCATTTTATTCATTTATTGGAAACATTTTCATGATCGGTTTTTTCGTTTTACATTTTCATTTATTGTCATTTCCATTCAGTCAGTCATTAAGTGCTATTTAAAATGTTAATTTGCTACATATCCACACAAACAAACAAAGTGTGCAGTCCAATGAATGTTAATCTAACTGGGTTTTGATAGATAATATATCTCTTTTTCTTCTCTCAATTATTTTATTTCTATTGTACACTCTAATCGTATTAATCAAACTATTGTTCGTTTATACATTTTAAGAATGGCGTTTATGTTGACTTTTTTGAGAATGAGTTCTTATTTTATTTATTGGGGTCTACAACAGATGATACAAATGTTTGTGTCAGTAAATGTGTGGCGGGGTTGTTTGTGAAAACAACGGGGACAGAGCTGCTGTCAGACGAACAGCTGTGCGCCGTCATCACAAACGGACGTCGCTTCACGTGACGCTCCGGAGGAAAGGACGTCCCATTGCTCTTAAAACTCATTTCCCTGCTTCTCGTGGTTTCCTTGCGTCCCTCCATGCTTCCCTGGTGGGGGGGACAAAACGCAGGGAAACGACGCAAGTGAGGGAAGCAATTAATCGACCTGAGAAGCAGCCACAGCGTCATTCAAACACCTCTTCTCGCTTCAGAGCACATCTCGAATTATCAGTAACCGGGCTAGCTTAACTGTTACTTTTTTGCTTTGCAAGAAGACTGAACAATATAAACACACCAGTTAATATTGTAATCTGCCTCGCCGTTTCTTTCTGTCGAAATAACGGTAAGGTTTGATTTTTTTCTTCAAGCTAGTAACATACCTGTTGCTAGTTTTTTCTTCCCTCCACACCGACACCACGGTAAAGAGGACGTTCTCTTTTCTCTCTCACACCAGAGGAGACAGAGATAAAACAAAAGGTATTAACACACCAGTTAATATTCTTTAAAGAATAAAATCTACACCGTCGCCTTTTTTCCTTTCGGCCTAACGGCAAGGTTGGATTTTTTTCTCAGTAACGTACCTGTTACTCGCGTCCACTCCACGCCGACACCCCGGCGAACGAAGATGGACCCTTCTCTCCCTCACACCAGAGGAGTCAGGGACTCGGAGGCTCGGCTATGCGGCTGCGGGTTTAAGATTTCAGGCACAGACTCACACCGGGTCTGCTCGTCCTGCCTCGGGCTGGAACACGCCCGGGAGGTTATCGATAACCCCGGCTCGTGCGGGCATTGTACCCGCTTCACCATTAAGAGCCTCCGCCGACGGTTAGCACGCCAAGCTAGCTTGTCGGGACGGGACCCCCTCATGTCCGCTGATTTGCCGGCCTGCAATCAAGACATGGTGGCGTCCGCCGCAGAGATTGAGCCCCGTGCTGTGTCAGACTGGGGCTCAACAACAGCGACAGCCGCTGAACCGGAGCCCCACGCCGTGTCAGGCTGGGACCCGGTGGCGGCAAGAGCCGCGAGAGCGGAGCCCCGCGCTGTGTCAAGCTGGGGCTCCCAACTGGACCTCACCATGGTTCCACCCGCGGAGGATGTCCTGGAGTTGGACCATATGGAGGACGAAGAGGATACCTCTGAGTTCCTCCTGTCTGACTCGGATGAGGATGACATCTTCGTTTCATCGGCTCAGGCTGCAAAGCCGGGAGCGATGTCCGCTCCCCCGGGCGAGAGCACATCAGTTTCGCCCGTCCTAAGTATGGACTTGCAGGCCGTATGTCAACGGGTTGCGTCCAGGCTGGACATCCCATGGCCTGAAGTGGCCAAGGAGACCTCCAGATCTCGCTACGAGGGGAAGAACTTGCCCTAAGCAGCGAGGACGAAGAGGCAGCTCCTTCCAGTCTTTCCGGAGATGCTGGACGAGGTGTCGGTCTCGTGGAGAGACCGCCCCTTTAGCAACAAGGCCCCAATCCAGGGTGCCTCCTCCCTGGACTGTGACGGTATGGAGAGGCTCGGCCTGCTCCACATGCCGCCCATGGAACCACTGGTGGCAGCCCACCTCCAACCGAGGCTGGCTTCGACACTGAGCAGGAACCCCATGCTACCGGCAAAGGCAGACCGGTTCCAGTCAGCGATGACCGAACGGGCCTATAAAGCCGCAGCTTTGTCCGCCAGGGCACTCAACGTCTCCTCGCTGCTGATCGCCTGCCAGGCGGAGCTCTGCGAAGACATGTCGAGCAAACCTGAGCCTGCCGTGTGGGACGGGATCGCAGCGATCATGGACATTTGCCTCCGTGTGCAGCGCTGTGCAGTCCAAGCCACGGGCAAAGCACTGGGAATGATGGTGGTACAGGAGAGAGCCAGGTGGCTCAACCTGACGAACCTTCCGGACCGGGAAAAAGAGGATGTTCTGGACATGCCTATTGTTCCCGAGGGCATATTTGGCTCCGCTCTAGCTTCAATGCAGCTGAGATGCGAGTCAAAAAGGAAGGGAGACGAGGCTCTCCAGCTCTGTCTCCCCCGAAGGGTCCAGCCGCCACCTTCAATGGTCCCGCGGCAGGCCTTCACTCAAGCTGTCTCACGTCCTGCCCGGTTCAAGATACCGAAGCAGCAGAGACCGCAGCCCGTCTCGGGTCCACAGCCCAGGCACGAGGCAAGGGAGAGCTGGCCAAGAAAATCTCCGGTTCCGGCAGCTGCCGCTCAGGCGCAGCCGACCCAGGTTTTCAGCCACCAGGCGAGGAAGAAGAAGCGGGCGGCCTGACAGCCTCCTCTCCTCTCCTCGATGAAGGAGCTGGAAGTTCCCTGTTCCCCAGCTCCAGAGCACATTCCAGTGTTAGATGCTCATGTGTTTTCGGGGTGCCACCCAGAGGTTGCGCTAGACTTTTTCGCTGCGCGTCATTTTGACGGACAGGATCGTAAAGTTTCCGTCAAAATCCATTATTACCCGTTGGTCTGTACACAACTGACGGGGGGGGGGGGACGGAAGAGCACGCTCGTGAACTGTCAACGGGGGGGGGGGGGGGATTAGCGCCGGTGTTATGCCGTGTTGTGCATGCCCACTGCACCTCGCGGGAGCGCGCAACAGCATAAAGCAAACTCCCAGACATTTCAATGATTTGTACAGCATAGTTAGGTTTGGAAACGACATAAGGGCATAACACCGGAGCCCTGCTGCTGGGAAACTTTGGCGCTGTTCTGAGTTTGTTCTAATCCGTCAAAATGACGGACTGCTTTCAGATCTTTCCGTCATTGTCAAAAGAATTCCGTCATAGACAGAATATATTCGGTTAACGCGACCTCTGGTGCCACCATGCCCCCATCTTCCCGCCGCCTTGAGTGATGCCAGAACGTCATCCTCAAGTTCGCGCCATCAGGGAAATGGACTTAACATCGAAGACAGCAAGTTCCGCTGCCTGTTTAAGTCACACAAACACATGTCATCATTGTTGTTTCAGAATAAATCATTTTCCACTGTCGTTTCCAGACTTGAAGCCAAGGGCGCAGTCAATAAAAATGAAAAGAAAAACAATAAAAACAATAAACAGTCTGTCGTCTGCCCCTCTTTTGAGAGCGGCTACGGCCTCTCTCAAAAGGCGGACAATAGACGGGATTGTGAAGGCACCACCGCCACGCGCATGCGCAGTGTCGGCCGGGGTTGTCAACCTGGGGTACCACCGTGTTCAGACACTAGAGGGCCCCATAACACAACAAATAGAGACACTGAGGGCAGACGAAGGGCTGTGACATCTCCGCTCGAGGGATGCATGCAGAGCTGTCATTGGCTGAGATAAGTCCGGCCGTGCATCACGCCTCCACCGTTCCCAGAAATGCATCCGTGGAGGAGCCGTGGAGGATGCATCAGTGTCTCCTCGGTTAGAGCTCCTCCAGAGAGCCTCCTCGATGCTCGATGCTCGGTCCTCGAAGTGCATTTAGAGAAATTAGTTGTCCTTCAACATGGCTCGCTGAAATTCATTTCCGGGTCACTACCGGAGGACCGAGGAATCGAGGAGGGGAAATTTGAGTATTGAGAAACCTCTTCTAAAGTACCGCAGTCTCTTCTCCTAAGTCCTTTTGAACCTAACCTAACCTCCTGAAGGGGGGTCCGGGGGGGGCATGCCCCGGGAAGTTGAAAGCATCAATCTGGTGCACTTTGAGAGCAAAATGAAGAGATCTATGATACATCTCAACACCCATGTAAAACAGAACTGTAAGCAGATTTACTTTTTCTTTATGAATATTTTCCAAATCACTCTCCTTTTAAACTGTATTCTTGTTTATTAATAACAACTTGTTTTTACTGTCATAGAGTATTTTATACCTGTTTTTTTTGTATAACTATAATGATAATATAAAGATGTGCCTTTACCTCACTGGTTGGAGAAAAAGCTTCTTATATTCGTTAGTATAGCTAGCTAACCAGATGCTAATAACAAAGAAGGTATTGACTGTATGCTCAGTACAGACCCGGCGCCAGAACAAATCTAAAGGGAGGGCATATGATTGTCATGGGAGGGCACACAAAACCGTCATGTGCTGCGGGCATGCGGCACAATATATATCAAACAGCAAGGCCAACAGCATTGCGTAAAGACGCACACTTATCGCAAATACATACACAAATAAAGGGCAACATAGAAACCACTTTTGAAACATTGTGTGCGTGGCAGCACACACACTGGTAAATCACGAGCAAGGCACACTGGTTAAGGATGGCAGCTTCCTCATCGCTGCACTCGGAGATGAAGAGTGTATCGCCGGCCACTAGAGGGCAGCGTCACTGCTGTCGCTGCCCGGATATGCCGTGCTTTGACCCGGTACTGCATAGCGGCCATGTTAGCCCACATGTTATTCATTCACTCCGCCTCGGGCTGAGACGTTCGTCCACTCACACATGTAAGACTGTTTCCACTACCGTTTAGTGTGTCTTTAATATATGTATGTGAATATATGTGTATTGTTCATGTTATACTTTATCAGCTTATCCTGCGGCATTGCTCTATTTCAGGGTGTCGTCATCTTTGTCAATAAAGTACCAAGACTGACATTGAGGAGTGTGTTTATTCAGGAGAGAAATAGACGGAGACGATGAACTGTTTAACCCGCCTTGGGCATGGTTTTTTTTTCCTATGCACTGCAGGTGCATCCTTTCGCTCAGCCGAGCTAACTTAGAACATTATTTTTGGCCAACTCCGCATCTTTGTGCAGCGTATACTCAAACAGCGATAGGAAGAGCCCACTGCCTGACTCGGACATGCTGTGGAGTGAATCGAGTCACCTCTGTGACTATATGGTCCGTTGTTATTGTGCATCCATGGGTAAAGAGAAACTCATGTAGTACTGAACACGTAACATGAACGTGCCGGGCGGCGCGGTCCCGTGGGTTAGATGCGCGTTCATAATGCCGAGGGAAATAACTCTCAGAATAACGTTATTAGCACATTTTTACAACTTGAGAAACGAATGTTTTTAATAAGGGCTATACAAGTGTTCATACTGGGTTGTTTATTTAGTTTAAAAAAAATTATCCAACGAGTTACAGACCACTCTTTCCCCATGTAAGTCAATGGGAAGAAAATATTCCGGGCCCAGCAACCTAATGGAAGTGTAGTACCACCGTTTGACCAGCACGAATATTCTCATCAGACTCCGGCGCACTTCCTGGGGGCTTGGGCCAACCGAATCTGGCTTCCCTTGGTGAAAAAAAATGGAGGGATTGACCAATCAGATGAGGCTCACGTGATGACCCTGCCAACCTGTGATTGGTCAGGGCCATGCCAAGGGAAGCCAGCCGCCTCTCCCTTGCCTCACAATCCAATCAAATCGCATCAACTTAGTGTTGCAGTGATGCATCCTAAAATCCGGAAGTAAGCTGCTCTCGGTTTCCCTCGACAAAAAAGCAATGGGATTTCTCCATAGGATTTAGGAAAATAGCTCGAAATAAGGTCAGTGGAAAACGAACCTGTTAGATAAATGCAAGTTTTGTTCAGTCGGATAATATCCACATGTCTACCCTACTTTTATAATTTTCGAATCATAAATCTAATCGATAGAAGATAGATAGCGTCACTGCATCACTCTCACCGCCGTTAGAATGTAGCAAGCAACTGAAGCAAGTGCAATTATGGAGGGTGGAGATTTGGAGTATTTCATCAAAAATAATTGTACTAAACTTCCGCTACAGCAGCAACAACAAATACAATCTGATGACAGGCCAATGCCCAAACTGGAGCTGTGTACAGCGAGGAAAAAAGGAGCGAATCGGACGTAAAACGTTAAAGGTCTCCTGATTTAGTTTGTGAATGAATGAATGCTTATTAGAGTTTCGGCTGGAGAGTGCGTCGGTTAGATAACAGGCGTGTGTAAGTCCTGTATCTGATACAAATGTGTGTAAAATGATACCGGGTGCTGTAATCACTCATCTGGTTACGTTATTACATTGACCACCACACCCCCGACCCAAAAGAAAGGACGTATTATTGGCTTCCCCTAATTTTTTTCCCACGCCACAATACTGACAGCCACGCAAAAACTGCGGCATGTGTACGGCTCCTTATGGGTGCTGCAATTTTAAAGTCCCGGAGCGGCGTTCTGGTGCTCTCCGTTAGAACTGCACCCCTGTCAGACGAGACATATACCACGTGATGACACGTTAGGCTCGTGTTGTGTTCAGACCATGACCGTTGCCAGGAAAAACAGGCACTCGCTTGTTTAATTAATTTGCGGTCTAGATTTCTTAATTTTTTTTCTTTTTTGCGTGTGTTTATAAATTACCTCGAGGGCCATACCAAATGGTCTCGCGGGCCGTATACGGCCCGGGGGCCGGAAGTTCCCCACCCCTGGCCTAGGGCGCCAGATCTGTGGAGGCGCTGCGCTGACAGCTCTGGGAGGGAAAAAAAATGTTTTGACCGTTGGTGCTCATCCTAATTTTCGGCCTTGATGTAACAACATTCATAAATAAGTACATTTAACACCCTTTTCTTCCCGGTTACACTTTTCATTTGCCCTGTACGATGGGCGCTGTAAGTGATGAAAATGGGGGATGTTGGCTTATCTGGCACCCGCAGCTCACAGCCAAAGTGCGAGTGAGCGTGGGAGCGAGCGGGAGAAAGGGACAGCGCTGTTGTTATTAGCATCTGGTGCTAGCTGCTCTAACGGAAGAAGAAGATGTTTCTACAATGATGTGGAGGGAGAGTCCTCTCCAGTCAGACTGTGGCTAATAACTACAGCTCAGTGAGGCAAAGGACTCTGAGTGTTTAGATAGTTCACTTTAGCCTAAGTTATCTCAGTGGGTCTCAAACGTTTTGATCACAATTTATGTAAACACATATTTCCAAGGCACTCCTTTATAATTATTGGGAGAAAACAGGTTTGAAATCATTCCAATGTATACTATAGGTCCTATAGTATAGGACAGTAAACCAGACATATCGTTTTAAACTGGAGAGATACAAAAATATGCATAAATAAAATAGTAAAATAAGATCTGAATGAACAACAAAAATAAAATAAGTGACATGCATTTGTTATTGGCTATGGTAGGTTATTGGTTATGTTCACATACTTATTTAATTATTAAAATGTAAACCGATCTTTTTCATATGGGTGTTTAGAGTTGTACCCCCTAGATCTAGTCTCTATTAATTCTGCTTAAAGTGCACCAGATTGAAGCATTTTACTTTAAAATGTTCAAACATTTCTTCCCGGTATGCCTGAGAAGGCAGATATGCTTGTTTTTCTCAACAAGAACTGTTTTTAAATGGGGGGGGGGGGGGGGTCCTTTAAAAGTTGGACTGTTGCACTGTTGTAACTTCAGTGGTTCTCAGGTTACAGTTACATAGCAGTGAATATAAACAGACTGATTAATGTGAATATTACTGTAAACTAACCTGTGTAAAAGTTTCTCGAATAAATGTAATTTTTTTGGTGGAAGAAGCATGTATAATGTTTTTACCCTGCCCCTCAAAGAATCGGAATTGAGAACCGTTAAGAACCGGAATCGAAAAGTAGAATCGGCAGTGGCGACTGGTCATTAGGGGCAGGTGGGGCACAGCCCCACCTAGTATCAGCAGAAAGTATTAAAATAATGATTACAACAAAATGCAAAAAATAAAAATATATTAAATATATTTTAAGATCATGTTTAATTATCTGATTCGTCTGTACATTGCTGTTTTAGTATGTGTTCTTCTAATGAGTGTCTACAGTGTGTGCCTATTGAGCTGTTTAGAGCCATGTGGGACAAAACCCGATCCTGCCCCTCCCTCTCACTGTCTAAGTGAACGGTGACTGTAAAAACTACACTGCGCATGCTCAGAGTATTTTCCTATTTAATGTGTGTGGCAAAAAATAATGACCATAGGGGCATAGAGCTGCCATCCCCACCATACGTCATCTTACATCATTCAGAGCTGATTGGCTGTAAGTACGTGTGCTGCGAAAAGTGTGGTGTGTGAAGAGGAGGAGAGAGACGCGTCCTAAAACCAGGAAGTAAGCTGCGCATGGCTTCCCTCCATAAAAAAGCAATGAGATTTCTCCATAGGATTTTAGAAAATAGCTCAAAATAAGATCTGTGGGAAACGTACCTGTTAGATAAATGTACGTTTTGTTCAGCCGGATAATATCCACATGTCTACCCTACTTTTATCATTTTCGAATCATAAATCCATCATTTAGATTTATGATAGACTTTTGAAACAACAAGAAGATAAGGAGGACTTTTACAAAAAAGTAATAGAGATTTTTGTCCAGAGGGATAGGCAAATGGACTTCATCTTCAAGTCAAGGTAAGACCACCATTTTATTGAAAATGGGATCTTACTAAGAGAGAACAATTCAATATTTAAATGATAAAATTACATTTTTTGGGTATCCTTCTGTTGAACTGTCTGTTTAAAATTAATTGAAGCATCAGACTAATAAAGCTTTTGAAAATAATATTATATTTTGATTTAGGTCAAAATATAATATTTGTAAACCTGAAGAGTCAGTGCCAGTGCCTCACCAGCCATGAACCTCACTGCAGAAGCTCATATATAGACATCTGAGTTTTTTGTGCCCCACCACTTTTGTACATATAGAAACGCCACTGAGAATCGGAATCAGAATCGTGGAAATTCAAACGATACCCAACCCTAATCCTGTGTTCTATAGGGAGCCAGTGTAAGGCAGCCAGAACAGGAGTAATGTGGTCCCTTTTCCTACATGAGCTGCAGCATTTTGAATCAGCTGAAGCGACTTAACTGACTTCTTGGTACACCCTGATAATAAGGAGTTACAATAATCCAGCCTTGAAGTAACAAATGCATGGACTAGTTTCTCTGCATCGTTTTGAGGCAAGATATGCCTGATTTTTGCAATGTTACGTAGATGGAAGTAGGCGGTCCTTGAAATTGATTTTATGTGGGCGTTATAGGATAAATCCTGATCAAATATAACACCAAGATTCCTTACAGTCTCACTGGAGGCCAAATGAATGCCATCCATAGTTAGTATATCTTAAGATAATTTGTTTCGTAGATTCTTTGGGCCGAGTACAATAACTTTTTTGGACGTATTTAACATCAAAAAGTTTAAGGTCATCCACGTTTTTAAGTCCTTGAGGCAGTCTTGAATTTTATTTAGATGATTAATTTCATCAGGCCTGATTGATAAATATAGTTGAGTATCATCCGCATAACAATGAAAATGTACACAATGATTCCTTATAATATTATCTAACGGAAGCATATATAATGTGAACAAAATAGGTCTGAGCACTGAGCCCTGTCGCACTCCATGGCTAACTTTGGTCTGCATGGAAGATTCATCTTTGACACATACAAACTGAGAGCGTTCAGATAGATAGGACCTAAACCAGCCTAAAGCAGTTCCCTGTATGACAAGTAAGTGGCATACTAAACTCTTTCATGCCAGCTTACCACATTATTTACATTTAGTATATAAGTATGGAGCAACGTGAAATACAATGCATATTACATTGTGGATTATACAAAATTATATTTGATTATATTAACTTTCGTTTTAATTATATAAATCAATATGGAAACCTACCACACTCATCTTCAAAATAGCCTACATGGTAGAAATTGTATTAACTCAAAAATGGAGGCATGCAAGAAAAAGCAACATTTCATTCAATAATTTTATGTAACACAGGGTGAGTAATTGATATACAAATTATAATTGTGTCGGTGAAGTATTAATTTAAGGAACCCTTGATTTTTGTTTTGTTTTATAAAATATTTCTTTCTTTTTTTTTAAATAAAAGCTGTGTAACTCTAACTTTTGGAAAATATCAAAATAAACATACTAAAAATACAACAATGAAAAAAAGTCCGTTAACCCACTAAATAGTCACTGTCCATTTGGTCCTCATTGGACCCATCTCCCTGCACTTTTAATGAGCAGCAGTCTGCAGTCAGCCATACTGGACCATGGGGTGGTCGCTCCAGAGAGGCAGGGTGCTGAGTTTCTCCTCAGTGGCTGCGTCGATGGGCCAGCCCCAGGACTTAAAGAACGCAGACAGGTTCATCCCCACAGTCTGGGAGAAGGTCACAGCATACAGGTTCATCTTTCCATTGTTGTCCTTTGGAGAGCTGATCTTGAAGTAGGCAGCAAACACTTTCTTAAAGGCATCCCAGCCAAACTTATCTTGGAGCTGCATGGAAGGAGACATAGGTAAAGGCAAATGTAAAAGGAAATATAAAAAGCAGTGTTCTCTCATTTTTCATTCAACATTTTCAGGTCAACCAGGGCCAGAGATCTTTAGTATTACTACATTTAAAAAAGAAGAGGCAGAACAGTTTCTGCTGGTTTAAATTATAATTAATTAATAATAACATTGGTGTGCAAAGTATTATATTTTGTTCATTTAAATTGCATGTTTTTTATACATATAGGCCTGAGTATTTTAATACAAATAATCATCAAAAAATCATCAAATTCTAAGCTTGGCGCTCTGCCTTCTCTTTAGTTCTCCTATTATACTATTTTTTAGGCATATACATTATAGGACTCAGATATATAAAAAACCTGTCTATGAAGTGTTTTGCTCAAAATACCAAACAGATCACCAATCTAGCCATGCCTCATACCCCTCTATTTCAAATAAAAGGGTGTAAAATACAGCAATTTGTTCTCACCTGCATGTATGTCTCCAGGGCCACCCACATGCTCCAGGTGGCGAGTTTCTTGCCCCCCTCAGCGTAAGTCTTTGCCCGTCCGTTTCGTTTTTCTAAAGCCATAGCTCCATGAGCCTGCATTAACAAGATGGAATTATATGATTGTTCAACAATTACATAAAAGATAAAAGCAACAAAGACATTTTTGGGACAGCCATTGTTATGAAATACTGTGATATTACATTTGAAGACCAGGCTTTTCTAGCCATTGGTTTCAGTTATTTTGTCAAAAAAATGGACTCTACCTTTCCCCTTTCGATCCCGAACACCTCTTCATGCACATACACTGACCACAGGTTGCATGTGCACTCTGTGGTGTTTGGTTGGAATTCCCAGCAGCCTCTCTGTTGGTTGTGTCCCAGTTCATGGATGGGCCCCCACAGGCCTTTCCCCCGAATATGGGCAGTGCTGACCAGCTGAGCTGCTGTGGCCTTTTGTGCCATGATAGGATAACCTGCATGCATGAAACCTGGATTGAGAAAAATCAGAAAAACATAGCAGTTATAGCAACTCCAATATATCGATAGGTGTGAACAAGAATGGTATTCTGTCTATATGTGATTTGGGGACCTGTCCATGGTGTACCCTGCCTCTAACCCAGCATTAGTTGGGACAGGCTTCATATTTTCTGGACTTTCAACAGGATGAAAAACAAATCCAAATACACTCACCATGGGAAATCTGCACATCTGTCACAAAGCGTTCTTTGCGAGGAAATTTGTGTGGTTTGGCCGCCAGATCAGCGATGCTCCTCATGATCTCATCCCACAGCGTTGCCAGCTCATCAGGGCGCTCCAGACTGCGAACAACATCTGATGGTACGGTTAGGATGATGTTTTCAAACTCCAACTCTGCCCAGGGTGACGGAGCTGTGCGCAGCAACGACCAATCAGCTGGTGTGGTCACGCCTGAAGAGAAAGAGGGTGGATGTGTTTAAAACTGAGCAATGAATGATTTATTTTACATACTACACACCAGTTATTACACATTCAGCAGAGACACAACACAGTGTCACCCAGCCACAGACTCACCTGATTTATAATATGGCGCAGGTACAGCCATCTGCACGGTGACCTCTAGGCCCTCCACTTTTGTTTTGGGAGGAGCCACAAGGTAGATGAGCCCCCCCCACAGGTTGAACACCTGCATCATTTGTGCGGTTATAGTAAACCGCGCATGAACACACGGTGCTCTCTTTACCACTCCAGCATTTAGGTGGTCTGTTTGACAACCTATCTGGATCTGAGGAAGACATATGATATGTGTTACTGACTGTAAGAATAATTTGTTCTATAAATAAAATAATGCTACCGATCCCCTAAAAGGCAAAACTGTCTTGTGAACACGAGAACGTTATTTAAAAAAATATGTGTCCAGGTTCCCTTAGGGTCCCCTTAGAATGCAATGCTGGATATATGGATAATCTGAGATTGCAGTACATGTAAAGACTGAATGGCACTATCTACCAGAAAGTGTTTTTCTCCTCATTTGTTGTTATCCGTGTGTGCTATTGGGACAACAGTGCATGTACTGTAGATGCAGTGACCAGTTGCTACCATATAATCCCATTTTATTTGTTGATGCAGTTTACATTCCTCCTAAATCAAATTTAAAAAATGCACTTTCAAGAATAAAACTAGTGTTTTTGTGTGGTTTTGTCCTGTTTTTATTTTTGTTGCATAAATGTACAAGGCTACAGCTGCATTTTACTGTGCAAACCTGTAAAAGTGACCCTTGAAACTTGCCTCCTAGATGTTGGGGGGAAGATGGGGCACTAATGCCTCTGCTGGGGATGTGCTTGATCACCTCTAGGAAAGTGAGCTGGGATATGTTAAGGGTAGGCCTAGTTGCTACTGGGCACAGTGGTATGCATGGCGTGGGCATTAACATAAACACAATTAACTCAGTTGAACTCAATATTGTTTTCAGCACCTTCCAGCCCTTGTTGACAATCTCTTCAGGCATGGCAATGTAGGTCTTCATACCAGGAGAGAGATAGAGACCTGTACTGATCCACTCCTCGGCTATAGACACAAATGCAACAAATACACATACAGTAATTAGATCATCAAGACCATATTTACATGGATAACATTTGAAATACGCATTTATCTTATTCCCTTTTAACTCTACGATCGGTAGACTAGTGCAATTTAACCATACAATCATTACTGCAAAATAAACAAAAAATAATCATGTTTGTGCAAATACTGTCTAAGGGTTCAACTCATAAACTACAAACTACATGTTCTTAACAACAAGGTCTTACCTGCTGTGTCAACATCAGTCTTGATTTTGTGGTTATAGACAACCGGCATCAAGGGGTTATCCTTGATGAGGTACGGCAGGAGAGCATCAGGGTTTGGGCAGACCTTATAAATCTCTGTCGCCAAACTGAGGAGCAGGTGGTCTTTGGGAGTCTTCACAGGGCAGCTGTCACACACCTTGGAAGAAAAATTATGAATTATCAAAGATGTTTCTGTGACACATCACTGGTTGTTAGCTGTGTAATCTTCTAGTTTAATTGTTTTGTCCACAAACCTGAGGCATACCTGACTTCATCACAATGGCAGTGAGGGAGGACACCACTTGTATATAGGAGGAGCATTCCTTGGCATCCATGTGCAAGAAGATGGAGCAGTCTCTGCCCAGCCGTTTGAGGTTTTCCTCCTCATGTTTGCTTAGTTTCTCCCCATGGGCTACATGGCCAGAGAAGCGGTGGAGAAGGTGGCGGAAGTGGTAGTTGTCTTTGATGAACTGTTTAGGCTCAGGGGCCTTGTGTAAACCTCCTCCGATTGTTCCTCTCAACAGACTCAAGCCCATTGTGTTCAGGATATGGTTACCTAAAAAGGCAAAACCTAACTTTATCTACTGTGTTTCATTGTTGAAATTAGTACAATGGCTTATAGAACATTTACAACTTAAGTTTATGCAGGTCTGTTACATATGTAAAGCAGTAGCTGGACATCCCATGGTAAATCCTCACTTTCCTGTTTGTAACTGAGCTTCAGTTACATGTTTGCCAGGGTCAATGGCCTATACTTAAGTAGCGGGGGGCCAAGCTCAATTAAGTCACTTTGTCAGTAAGTTATAAACTGTGTCTGGAACTTGTCTATTTCAAGCTTGAATCCTATTGGGCTTTATGAGCCTTCAACTCTGTTCAGTAGACAATTTTATAAGCATTTTAGAATTATCTATAATATTATTGTATTTATACTTTGAACACATGTTCTCTCATTCTAGTACTCACTACCATGTTAATGAATGAAAATGTGTGGGGATTTACCTATTACAGTTTTGAATTGTGATTTATGACTTATTGCCTATACATCCACACCAGCATAAGTATTTAGAAGGTATTACCCGAAATATGTTTAATATGCATTATGATGTGTTATCATGCATTTAACTATACATAATTATACAACTTTGGGGGTGCATTGCCATACCTGGGAAATGTGTTAGTTCGTTTTGCCCAGGGTGTACCTGTGCCCAATTCCAGGCATGTCCACCAATCAGCAGGCCTCCTCCCTCTGCCACAAACTCTTGGATTTCCTTCGCATGTTTATTGCTGTACGCTGTGCTCACAAAAACACTCAGACCTTCCTTGAACTCTGTCCTCTCACACTTTAACCCTGAATTGCTGAGAATAGCGAGGGGATGTTCTGATGCTACTCCAACGACCCCCTGCCGACCTTCATCCAGCCAATGAATGGCATTGTTCCAAAACGGAGCCAGTGTCTGTATTGAGACAGTTATCACAAGAAAGGAAGCAATTTGTTAATCACAAAAAATTCTGATGGCTATAAGTAAATATGTAACAAAATAAATAATACAATTATCTGTCTGAATGAGATCATCATTCTTTCAGACAATACATTTCACTACAAGAGCAAAATCTGTACTGAATTTTCACTTTTGAAGGTAGAAATTTCCTATTTGAATGTAAACTCTACCTGTCGTCCCAGAAATCCTTCATGTGAAATCACAATGACTCGTCCCTGCCCATAGTAGGATCCTGCCAGGAACGTCTGTCCATCCTTGGTGGTACCAATAGGAAAGGCAAGCGAGCCGTGGACCAGAATCTCAGAACTTACTGCTGAACCCTGGAGGTCAAACTCTGAAACCCCCGTGAGTAAAAACTCCAAGTCATCCTCAAAATCCTTACCGTTTCTGTTTGTGAAAGAGGACAAGGGAAGCATAGATGCCAACTATTTGGGTCAGTCTATTAATAACCATATAAATCATGTGAAAAGAAAAAAAATACCACTAAATATGGGCTATGTAGTAAGTTTTATCTTTTAATTTGGGTTTTGATTATTTTCCGTTTTGTTATGGATATCTAAATGACAGGAAAACCATTGGTGCATGGCATAATCCTCGGGTCACAAACATATCCTGACAAACAGCAGCTATGGCATATAATTATTATGATATACATAATATACTTAATGTAATGTATGGTACATAATATATTTGTTACAATAATTTCAACATGAATAATAGCATCATAGACACGTGGGCAAAATATTCCTAATAGAAGGTCTCCCTCTCAAATATTTTTTAAAAGTGCAATAAAAGAAAAGTAGAGTGTACACTTACACCACAGCCATCCATGACGATGGAACCTGAGGGTAGACAGGTAGATACTCTATCTCACCACGACTCTTAGAGAAGTAGATCCCCGCCACACCAGACACTTTATTTCCCTCAAATTGCAGCAGCGCGTTCTCTTTCGGATGGTTTGCAGCCCAGTGCCACGCCTGACCGGCTATCAGCACTCCTCCTCCAGCTTTCATGAATGCCACCAGGTTCTTTATGTCAGCACCCATGCTGTAGGCATCTGTCACATAGACACCAAACTCCCGGCTGTCACCTAAAGAACCAACCATTTTGACCTGGAAACTGGATTTGCTGAGGTTATCAGCGACAGCCTTCACTTTATTGTTGACCCCCACAGTGAGGTTGTCAGATCCTTCTCCTCTCAGCCAGGTCAGAGCGTTCTCTACCAGAGCAGGAAAAGCGGTCAGATAGCCCTCATGACCGAGGACCACAATCCTCCCACTGCCGTACAGAGAGGCTGCCATCAGGGTCTGGCCTTGGCTGTTCATTGCTAAAGGAAAGGAATGGTCTCCAATCAGCAACAAGTCACTGGGAACACAAGGGCCACGAAGGTCCAGCTCTTTCAAGCCTTTCATCAGGGACAGGTAGGCCCCTTCATTTTGATTTTGGGTGGGTTGGTTGGACATGGCTGGAAGGGTTGATGCACTGAGGGTTCACTGAAGAGGGTGGACAGCAGGATAGCAGAAACAGGTGTACAGTTCCACCTAGATGTTTGTTGTGCCAGTTGGTTTTCCAGCTGGATAAGAAAAAACAGAGAGGGAGAGATTCAAACAAGCATGAAGACCGAAAGTTTAGCTGTCATCCACCAAGTGCCAACAAAAAGAGTTTACAAATCTGCATTACAACCAAACACTACCTTAAAGCAAAGGTATTTACATTACCTGTAAGTCCAGTTTTATTTTGTCTTGTATTAGTAGGCAGTTTTTCAGGCAGGCAATCAACCAACGACACTACCTGGCGGAGAGAGGAGTGAAAATAGGTGAGAGTGAGAACAGGATGAACATCGCAGAGGTAATAACAATAGGAGCAGAGCCTTCAGTGAGCATATCCTAGTGAGAGGCTATTATTGACTCAGGGTTCTCAGTGTGTGAATATGACGCGTTGGACTGAGATACACCCTGAAATAACCTAACCTAAAAAACCTGCTCATCATGTAAGAGCAAGTCAATATTTGTAGATGTTGAGAGGGCAGGACATTGGAGCTTTGCACTCAACCAATAAGCCTATCTTAGTTTCTTGAAGAAATGTATGATGACCATTGAAGAACATTTTAAATTAAATGATAGTTCAAGTGGAGTGCCAAGATATGTGACGTGTGAGCCTTTTGTCAACTTTCTAAACATTTTTGCAACATGTAAATTGTGAATTACAATAAATAATATTATGTGAATGTACAAAGCAAGCTGCTTTTCTTTAATAAGCTTTAAGCAGCTCTCTCATATGCCTCTACAATAGATCAACAAAAGTGCTCTTCTAAACAAAGGGATTTTCTGCAACCAGACAGCCCACATGCATTACAAAACCTGTCCATCCTGTTATGGAAGCTGCTACAAAAAAAATCTAACGATATAATCAGACAGTGACGGGAGAAAATGACAAGCAAAAAGTCAAATGTCGCTTACACCAGTAAATGCATAGGTGGAACGTTTATCATTTTGATCCAATGTGTTCGTTTGACCTAGCTTTCTTCCTTAACTCTTGTCATTGAGTACATACTGTATGTGCGTCACTGTTCTGCGCAACACACAACCTAAACTCCTTAGATCGCGCAAAAAAGGACATTTAGGTGATGGTGAAATCACAAAGTGAAAAAAAGTCTAATTTACCATTCCGTTTTATCAATCCCTAACACATTACGTTACATTGTTAGTCCACAGATAACATAAAATCATTGTTTGGGTGTGTATGGAATCCCGGAAAAGTCAAAGTCAAAAGCGGAACCTTCGAGGGGATCATGTTTCCGAACGACCGTATTTTTATGATGGTCTGCGTCTACTACACTACAAAACATGCTCCATCCGGTTTGTTTTTCCTTCACTCAAACAAGCAACTCAGTAACAAAGAAATTGGGGCGAAACTAGTAATGTTACATATTTATTCATATACACAGCCCCCTTGTTGCGATAAGTAAAACTTCTATGTTTGATTTATTCATGCAGCGAGTCTTTCAGACATTGCACATTGTGTATTGTTCAGAGTAAAGCGGCAGTGTTGCTGTGCAGG
The DNA here is from genome assembly GCF_902827175.1 of Gymnodraco acuticeps. Classification (NCBI taxonomy): domain Eukaryota; kingdom Metazoa; phylum Chordata; class Actinopteri; order Perciformes; family Bathydraconidae; genus Gymnodraco; species Gymnodraco acuticeps. Next base: position 149,480 of record NW_022990856.1, on the reverse strand, counting down.
TGCCCGCTCGCATGTCGTGCTTGCTGGTTGGTCCCTCCGGAGCCCGGGTCCCTCTGGAGGACCGACGAGCAGTGATTCTGGGCCGGGGGCCTGACACGGGGGTCACCGACAAGAAATGCTCCAGGCACCAAGGTAAGGAAAATGTCAAAGTAAAGGCATTGGTGCTTCCTCTTGTGACAGTACGCGCGGGCAATTTATTGTCAAATTGAGTCTATTAAACTGCAGGTCTGCTGCAACTATGGTTTCTTAAATCAAATAATGATACTTTAAAATTGCAGTATAACATTTATTCTGAGATTTTAAACTCGTTTTATTCCACTATCGGTTTTTATTTTTCAATTTGCATGGCTCTAAAGTGATATTCAAGTTTTAGGTTTGATTTTCGACAGTCAATGTGGTTTTATTAATCCGTTTCAGACTGACCAATCCAATGACACAAAACCAATGTTATTTTCAATAACTCCTTGCTAAATAGTTCACATCAATTAAACTTATTATTTACTTTCATTTCATTAAAAAAATCATATGAAAATGCACTTGCATCCAAAAAAAAGAGGTGTGTCCTACTTTTCCTGTGTAGTAATCATAGACTGTATGTAGTATGTAGTATTACAATTCTGAATTTAGACTGACTGGGTCACATAGCATGAAAGTTGTTGAAAAAACCAAGAGTATTCAATAAAAAACAGCATTAAAATATGCATTTAAAACAGAGATAGCACTACAATCCAATAAAAGAATATGTGGTTTGTGTGTCGAGTGCGGTATCACAGGACATTGGAAGCTATAATTCAAAAAATCATACTTTTAATAGAGAAACGTCTGAATTTTCACAACAACACTATTATGAAATAGCACCTAAATAACATGTAAAGAGTTGTTACAGACAGTAATATATTTCTTTATGGTTTTTGAGCCATAAAGTGTTTAATAAAAAACGAACTTATAGTAAAAACCAATAAAACTGGTAGTGTCCTACTCGTCCAGTAATTATGTCAGATAAGATACATTTATTATAATTTCCCCTAATATGGGCAATTTAGTGCAAAGGTATTGAACATTAGTTTTGTGTCTTTCAAGTGGTAAATTATTGGTGAATTGTAATCTGGAACCTTGTTTTAAACAACTATTTAAAAAAACCTCTTTGCAGTGTTGTTTAATAAATAGTGACTTCAACTACTAAATAATTATCAAGTTGTTATAAATTAGTTTACTTATGTTTTCAGCTCTAAATTAAAAGCCAAATATGTGTGTGCATGTGTCTGTATGTTTATATGATAATACTAATCCCTTTTTATTTCAGTGAAGGTGGTGGCTTGCTATGCAGACCAGGATGTCCTTGTTACACAGGTATGAAAACAAACACTTAAGCCCCACCCACATATCTCAGTTTATAGTTCAGTTAGTCTCCCTGTGAAGCTGTCCGACTAGAAAAACACCACTGCTTGACACACTAGACAACACTGGCAGGAATATTGGGCTGACCCAGCATTGTCAAGTATGTACTTCCTGGCAAGAGTCCCCTGTTGCGCATGTGGGATACTTGGGCACGAGGTGGAATCACAAATAATAACTCATTATTATATTCATATTCACTACTGTTACCCACAGATATTTCCCCTGTTTACTGAGGACAGGCCTTCAGTAAAGTACTAAGGTGCACCAGAGAAAACAAGTGTTGCTATTTAAATGTAAATAAATAAAATAACCCTAGTAATGTAACCCTTTTCAATGCCTGCAAGCTATTATAGCGATAACTAGCATAAACAGCTCAAACTCCCCTATGACACATATTTAACATGTTAAACTTAAGTCGCTTATGATTGACAAAAAAACACAGAGAGAGAGAGAGAGTAATTATTTGTCACAACAAGCGTCAGCTTCGTAATTTTAACTGAAAACCTTATGTCAGCTCACCTCACCGCACTATAACCTCACAGTATCTGTACAAAGACTCTAGTTTAATGTCCATACATTTCTATTTTCTTCCACAGCTGGGTCCCAATCCCAGTTTCTTGGATGATAAGAAGCTGGGTCGAAGCCAGTCAGGTAAACTCACCCATGGAGGCACCATCTTCCTGGTAGATCAGAAGTACCCGTTTAAACTGCGCTACTCTGTGAGCCCAAACGGATCAGCCGCCAACGAATCACGAAAAGGACTTAAAGCCACGGATAAGACAAAAGGAGGAAGAAACGGGCAAGAGAAAGAGGCACAGTCCAGTCCAAATATCCAGCGCAGTATAAAGGATTTCTGTTCTAAATCTCCTACGAAGGTATCCCCTCTGTCACTGTGTTCAAATCGATTTAGTGTCTTTTTCACATGTATCATAGTTGCTTATTCCAGCAAAAATAACGTTTACTAAAATAAATGGAAGTCAAGCTGGTGAAAAGAAGTGTATTTTAATTTGTTTTTCTGTTTAGTCGTCTAAAAGAAAGCTGAGTCCAGAGAGGGGCAGCCCTAAAGTTAAACGCCGAAGAAGAGATGAGGAGGCCTCAGAAAGACAAGTAAAGGAAGTGGAAGAGGATGATGAGGAGGAGAGAATAGCTGATGAAAAGCTCAAGCAGCTGCAGTCGTGGGCAGAGAAGTCAATAGCAGAGAGGAGTAATAGCACACAGCCTTCATCATCTTCGAAAGGCTGTCTCAAGAGCAGCTGGCAGCAGATCGGCAATCTGATGCTCTACACTGCTGCTGGTGTCGAAGGAAGTGACAAGGTGAGACTTCTTGCAATGTGCTTATTTTTAAATGTAGTATTTCTTTAGTTTCTAAGGTCAGAAAATCAAACAGTGTTGTGGTAAGTAACCTGATATTTCAATGTTATCGTTTCATATAACATTTTGGCCCTTTTGATAAAATAGGAAATATTGCAGAAATATTTAAATTAAAAAAACTCTTGTCATGTTAAAAATCAGCCATTGAATAAAAATCACAATTTTAGAAAATGCTAGTTCTGCCACTGTAGATCAATCAACGATAAGTCTGTTAATGTATTAGTTGCACAAATAAGCTAAGAAAAAAATATTGATATCATTGTAAATTGAATAACTTATTGGACTATTGGTTGGACAGTACAATTCATATATTTCTTATATATTAAAAATCCAGAAATATTCCTTATTTTAATCAATAATACAAATAATTAACGGCATCATCTTTAGTCACAGGAAGTGACTAATAAAACCTTAACAGCTGTTGTTCTTTAAACACAGAAATGTCCACTATAAAAACATTTGTTCACTTCCTGATTCGAATTGTCAAATTGATTATATATGTTGTCATTTTTTATTGTCGACATATTTTTTCCAGTGTTTTTTTTATTTCCTTTTCATATTTTAATTGATTATTTTCTGCACTAAAACACCAAGGCCAATTCCTTGTAAGGGGAAACCTACTTGGCAATAAACCAATTTCTGATCTTGATAAGGTTTTACTTAGATCACCTTAAATGATTTCTGGTGCAGCTGAAGTGTAATCGCGGAACATTCCTCTCGTTGTCTTTCTCCAGATTGCTGGGTTTGACATAGATGGTTGCATCATCACTACCAAGTCTGGTAAAGTCTTTCCCACTTCGCCAGATGACTGGAGGTATGTCTGCACTCCTTAATATACTATTTGAAATAGTTACTCATCATTATATCATGAATTGTCATATTTATTTAAGTATTTAATTTACAGGATTTTGTATCCTGAGATTCAGCCCAGGCTGGCCAGCCTGCTTAAGAAAGGATACAAGGTGAGGAGAGTCAAGACGCAACAGTTGCAATTACAATATAGTGCAGTTTAGAAGATGATAACCTGTGAAATATGCAACAAAACTGTACCTAGTCTACCCTGTCTTTGTTTTTATAGGTGGTGTTCTTCACCAACCAGATGGGCATTGCTAGAGGCAAACTGAGACCAGAAGTCTTCAAGTCTAAAGTAGAGGACATCCTCACCAAGCTGCAGCTACCTGTGCAGGTTGGTCGTGTTGTGTATTAATTCAATTAATTAAGCAATCTTTTTCCTAATATTGTACAAAAAAAGGTTATTGTATCCCCACATTGTCTGTGTTTCAGGTGTTTGTAGCAGCGGGTTCTGGTATATACAGGAAACCAGTGATGGGAATGTGGAATCACTTGTGCGACAAGGTAAATGTTTCGGAGTCGCATGAACACACACCCATGTTATTTCAGAAGTAAACCTCAGAGACGGTTTGCATTGTGCAAAGTCTAAACTTCTGTACACTCATTTAAGCTGAGTCATAGGAGCCGCCCGTTAACCCATCCCCGGAGCTGTATCTTCAGGTTTGATAATAGTCTATTTCTGATCTTTGTCTTTGCTTGTGTTCCCTACTCAGGCGAATGATGGCGTGACTGTTGACAAGACACAGACCTTTTATGTGGGAGGTGAGTTAGGGTGGGCGTGAAGTAATGTTGCCATGGTGATAAACATCCCATGCTTAAAGGTTGCCAAACGTGTTCCCAGTTATGAGGTACGGTATGACAGAGAAGGACACACACACATGTATTTATTTTTGTTTTCAAAACATAACTTTGTGTTCACTGTTATAGGCCTAATACTAAAACTACACTTAAAGGGGCCCTATTGTGCTTTTCGGGTTTTCCCTTTCCTCTAGTATGGTGTATATAGGTTTTTGTGTGCATGTAAACGGTCTACAAAGGGTGAAAAGAGGTGCTGCAGCACAGGCAGTATGAGGAAAATAAAGAGCTTTTTGAACATTAAATAATGTAAACATGTCACAGTCGAGACACAAAATACAAATATAAACCTGAAAAAGAGCAGACTATGTCCCCTTTAACAGCCAATGTGATGCCTAGATCTGAATCTACCCCCCAAGCCAAGCAATGATGAAGAATGAACAACTTCAAAATCCCAAACGTGCACACAGAGCCTCAGACTTTACCTTTGTGCACAGATGCTGCAGGTAGGCCGGAGAACTGGGCTCCAGGGAGGAAGAAGAAAGATTTCTCCTGCAGTGACAGAATAGTAAGACTCAAGATTTTTACTCTGATTATTGTTTACTGCTTTGTGCCGTTCCTCCTCTTCCTCCTACTGCCATGACGTTTTATGTTTGTTTCTTAAATGTCATTAAAACATCATGTAAATGAATATGACTCAATGTTTCTTATGACCCATTCATGTGGAAAGGTTGCACACCACTGACACAATGTGAGCATTATGTACCCACTACAGTCTTCCTTCTTGTTTTTCTAGTTTGCTCTGAACATTGGGTTGCAGTTTCACACCCCAGAGGAGTTTTTCCTGGGATGGAAGAGTGCCCCCTACAGCCTGCCTCATTTTGACCCTGTGAGTACAATTTAGTTATGACATTACATTTGTCTGTTTGATCTGATTCTGTTAAACATATTTCTTTACCTGGACCTTTTAGAGGACAATTGACTCCACTGCGAGACTCTACGACCCCCCGACTGCCTCATTAACCTCCAGCAAGACAGAAGTCATTGTTGCGGTGGGCTTCCCTGCATGTAAGAGGAGAAGCGTTGTGTATATTTCACCTTTTCTGTCCTCTCCTCCCACCAAGGTTTCCCAGCAGTTAAATCTAATATTCTTTCCTCTGCTTCCTCGTTGAAAAGCTGGTAAATCCACGTTCTTCAACACCCACGTCATTCCCAAAGGCTATGTTTACGTCAACAGGGTGAGTGGATCTTAATAAACAGGGCTCCTGTTCTTCCCCAGTACTGAATGCGTTCAGAGCATCTGTTTTTATACAGTGGTGATAAGTCACTAAGTGCATTTACTTTACTTAACTACAAATTTGAGATACTTTTACAATGTATACTTTTACTGTGCTACATTTTCGAGGTGTATATTGTAACAAATGTCTTGTAAATTCATAGACCAACAAATGCATATTTAATGATTAGCCTATATATGAATTAAAGGTAACCATTTTGATCTTTTCAGTTGTTAGTAGTGTGAAAAAGCTTCATGTTTGCTTCTCAAATGCAAGGAATACTTCTTTCACCACTGGTTTTATACATATATTATTGTTGGTTTACTTTGTTTATTTCCTACCCTGATGGCATATTTGATACACAAGTTTCTAACTGTTTTAACGATTGTATCGCAATAATAATGAGAACCTCACGGTTTAGACACATTTGAGTATTGTTATTTTATACCATACTGTGGGCACTTCTGTTAGTCTTCCCTGACATGTTCTGACCCAGCACTATTGATGGTTTGTATCAGGACACACTCGGTTCGTGGCAGAGCTGTGTGACATTATGTGAGCGTTCTCTGAAGGAGGGCCGCAGCGTCGTCGTGGACAACACCAACCCAGACCCGGAGTCTCGCAAACGGTAAAGCAAAACTGAAACTCAATTATTGACCAAACTCTTGGCAAAAAGTATTCAAGCTCCCTGTAAGTATTAGCTGAGTTTTTAGCCAGTTTTAATGGACCAGCGGACAGCACAAGCCCAATTTGTGTCAGCTAAGGACAGAGAAATGATGTAGGCACAAAAAAAAAATGGGATAGTACCGTTGTTACTGAGTATTGGATCTCAGCCAACAGAGATACCACAAAAACAGGGATGGTAGTAGAGATTGTAGGTCATGAAACAATACACCTTATCTCATAACAAAGAACAAATCAAACCCATTAATTTTTTTTTGAAAAATGATAGTCATACCAAACAGCTGGTGTCAAAATGTTTATCTAATCACATTTTCAAAATGTTTAAAATGTAAACCTTGTCTTTTAAATTGATCGTTTTCAATACTGCATGTCATGATCCTGGCCACTAAAGCTGCATTCTGTAAATATTTTTGGTTAAATGATAATCCTCTTCATTTATTTTAACCCACATTAAACCCAATCTGTGTCGAAATGCTTTTCATGTCTTGTGTGACAGATATGTGGACGTCGCCAAGGCAGCCGGAGTGCCGTGTCGCTGTTTCCACTTCTCCGCCTCTCTGGAGCAAGCCAAACACAACAACAGAGTATGACTCTCCTCTAAACTCACTCTTCACTCTTTGGTTGCTTTATCCTGTTTTTATTCACCAGTGTTTGTATTCATGCACATTTGTTTTCAGTTCCGAGAGATGAATCCATCAGAGAGCAAACATATGAAGGTCAATGACATGATTTTCCACAGCTTCAAGTGAGTGACACTGACGATGTTTCCTATAAACTTATAATATAATATATATATCTATAATATAATATATATAATATATATCTAACCCTTATAATATATAAACCGTTTCTTGTGCAAAAAAGCTTAGCACTGAGGTTAAGTAAATCTAGCTAAATGCATGCTACACAGATTCTTCTTCTTTGCTTCCTGTTATGAAAAAACAAACTTCATCTTGGTAATAGTTTTACTGGTAGTGGCTCTGGTACTGATCTGAATCTCTTTCTGGACAGGAAACACTTTCTGGCTCCTGCTCTCTCCGAGGGATACTCCGAGATCCTCCAGATCCACTTTGTGCCGAACTTTAAAGACAGCCAATCAGAAATCCTGTTCAGGCAGTTTTCTGAGGGCTGATTGGAGGATAGGCTTCTAACAACTTTGACCTCCACATTCTCCCTGCCACAGCAAAAATAGAGATAACAGCCAGTGAAGCAGCTGAGGTGTGAGATCTGAGATTTGTGCAGAGCTGATTGTCATTGCTCACAGTATTATGCAATCTGAATGGCTAACTACAACAATGATAGAAGACCTGTAATGGTAACTAAACTTGGATTAAATCAGTGTTTGATCTACATTATTATGTCAATGTACAGATATATTTCCATATGATATATCTGCCTAGTTTCATGCATATGTTATACATGTTCAGTATATAAATAATTCAGTGTTAAAAAGAGGAATATTTGGTTTTTATATCGTGTATAATAAGGACGTCCTTCTGAGTGAATTAACTCTCATCTATTTGACAATAAAGCTTTGGAAAACACTTGATATCACTGTCTACGATTGTCCTTTATTCCTGTGTGAGCTATATTGAAAACTGCATTACGTTATTTTGGCGTAAATCTTGGCGGTTCTCAGCTGATGGATTATTGGTGTTCGACCTCGGGCAGGAACTGGATCTCTTGACCCAGATGCTGTTTCAGCCACGGCATTATCTTGAAAAGGTCGATGTGAAAGTCTCGTGCATCGGGAGGCGGATTGTCGCTGGTCCATCTGAGGCCTGTGTCACATACGTTTGTGGTGCCCCAGCTCACTACTCCCACCTGGAGATGAAAGTAGGAAAAACGTCTATATGATTCTGATTGGAAAAAATATGTTGTTTGATAAGAAATAACTTCTTATTGACCTGAAAGTAACGCTTTCTTTTTTGCAGATAAAGGGATCCACCAGAGTCCCCTTAAAGAAAAGAGACAACATTAATGTGAATCCCATGTTGGTCAAACTGGCAGAGAGATACAGTAAGTGCAGAGTCCAAACCTTTACAGGTGATGGGGTCCTTATATGCTGTGGACCCCCCAGTACACAGGAATCTGTCTGGTATGTACTCATCCAAAGTCACATTGGTGGGGTCTTTGAGTGTTTGCCTTGCCTTCTCCACACAGCTGGGTCTCTGCAGACAGAAAACGAGTTACATTTCAACACTTTCACAATAAAACAGAAGTATATCCTCAAGGCAGTGCTAAGAAAAGGAGTGGGATTCTTAAGTAAAAATAGATGGAAACACTAATTACAATTAAAAGTCCTTAAGTAAAAATATGTAAGTATTATCATTAAATGTACACAATAGTATTAAACAGTAGCACTCTTATAGATCTTTTTTAAATATAATATTCAATTATATCGCTGGCAATTATGTATTAATGCTGTTCATCAATGTCTAGCCAATTTACACGTATTTTACCTTGTACAACACTTTTATAATAATATAGTATAGTACGGCATCACAACAGCAAAACGTGTGTTTTATATTTTAGAAGTTTCTAGTTATTTAGTTTCAAATAAATGTAGTAAATGTTCAATATTTTCCTCTCAAATGTAATTCAGTAGAAGTTTAAAAAAGCATAACATAGAAATACTTAAGTACAAGTACCTCAAAATAGTATATAAGTACAGTATTAAATATACTTAGTATACTAAGCACAACCCACCACTGCCTCCACATTATTAATTGAGTGTGAGCTATAATGAAGCCCACAGTCTTTTCATCGACTGTCACTCACATGACTCTCCATCTGGATATGTGTTTGTTTGATTTTGTCGTTCTTATTGATGAAAAAGGCGGCTGTCTCCTCGTGCGGTAGTAGTGCCTTCCCTGTATCGACAGATACATTTTGTATTAAAATACTATGGGATCTTTCAGGATTTTCTTTTTGAATTCTGAGTCTGAATTCTACGTTTTATTAAAATAATTACAATTTAACATTGTTGCAATATATTTGTTATACTCCTAGTAATATGAATGCTTCTGTGCAGTCAAAAGTTCACTTACTGTGCTCCTGACAGGTGGAGTTGACTCTCTTCATGGCTCTGCTGGCTGCCACAGTACATGGCAAGCAGATAGGCCTGGAGTGTGACACACACACACACACACACACACACACACACACACACACACACACACACACACACACACACACACACACACACACATACAATTAATCTTAATTAACGCGTTAAAGTCCCGGCCCTAAAAATAATATAAACCATAACATAAAAAAGAAAGAAATGTCTTGTAAATAAAATGATAAGTAATAATTAAAAAGCTCATTTTTTGGGTGTATCACTTGTGTCTAACAACATTTTTTCCTCCTGCTGTCTTACCTGGCTTTCCATGAGAGCGGGATACTCTTGGTCACCTGAACCAGAGCTACATCGTAGTCGTAGAACTCCGATACATTTCTGTGTTTGAGCGCCCTGATGTTGTACTTTGGGTGCATGATCACCCTCTCGGAAACCACCCTGCCCTCACCTGGGAGACAAAGAAGCAGCTTGTCATTTCATGAAGTTAATAGAAAACCTATCTAGACCTTCTGTTTGACACAATCTGTTACTGTAGGCAATAACACTTGGAGAGTTTATGTTTTGACTCGAGAAAACTAATGCCAGAAATCTATGAAACTGTTGATTCTTTTGCACATTTTCAACCCTGTTCCCATACCGGGAATTGAACGGGTTGGGTTGTAATCTTTCTGCACAACACATGAACTCTCTCAATTATATATGTACTGTATAAATGATATCTAAATACTTTATGTTCATTGTCTGGGGCCCTATTCTCAAGCTTCCTATAGCTAATTGGGACATTACACATATCTCCATTATCTCGTATGATTGTAGTTGTATTTTTATTGACACTTGTGAATAAATAAATTAAAGTAACCGGGGTGAAAACCAGGAATCCTAACCGCTAGAGTAGACTATGTGCGACTTGTTTATTTGTTTTATTTAGGATTAGTTTTCTATTTGTTGATATGTACTATGCAATTTTTCAATACACTATCCCATGTCGTTTGTTTGCATATTTTCAACATACTACATACTATGTTATTATTTCCAATATTCTGGAAGTACTATACTATGTCGTTTTTTCTGACAATTTGAACATACTCTACTATGTTTTTCTTTTATCTTTAAAAGATGTTCCTTTGATGACACTGACCGTAATCAATGTGCACCTTCGGAGGGTCTTCTGTGCTCGCCCTGGCGAAGCAGTGAGCAGCTGTCAGCACCCAGTTCTGGCTCACAATGGATCCAACACACGCTGGCGTTATCTATAAGAAAGGAAAAGTTTTATTGTGTGAAAATCCAATTTCTCCATTATAATTTTAGTGACTGACCTTAGACTTAGACTGACCTTATTGATTGTTTCCACAGTGACATGCCAGGGTCTGGTGAAGGTTTTCGTATACTCCTCCCATTCCTGAGCTATCCCACACATGGTCACACTCTTGTCACCTGGATTATGAGACATTTTAATGGTTAGACTTAAGTAACTCAAATATTGGTATGATGTTTTTTTTTTTTAAACGAGCAAACATGTTTTTTAGATAGCCGGAAAGGCAAGGGGGAAGTACATTTCTGATGTAGTCTGCTCTCAATTGTTTTAGCATGTGTTTAAAACTTTAAATTCCTCAAATAATATTATTTTATCTGTGAAACAAATGTGCGAAAAGATAGGCAGGTAAAAAATGCCAAGATTGTTTCTCAAATTATAATTATTTAATACATTTGAAAAACATAAAGAAAATATTTGCCAATGAGTTTTTAAAAAAATGGTCAGGAGTATTTTCTGAGTCCTTTCTGTTGTTGTATTTATTCTGTGGAGCAATATGGTCACTTGTGGTTGAATTTAGTATGACAACAATAATAAACACTCAACATTTATTTTTCAATAAACACATAAAATAGAATAATTAAGCTAAAAAAATACGACAGATTGATTTTGTCCTTTGCCTTTCAGGGCCTTTGTATATTTTATGTTCTCAAATGTTAATCTTCTTCTGACTTTAGAGCTGAAATCTGTCCAAGAGTGATCTCCCACTTACTTATGATGCTGTTGAAAACCTCTCCAAGTATTTGGTAGTCTCGCACAACGAATAAGTGCTGCTCACCACGTTTCTTTGAGGCCAAGGAGTTCAACTGATCTTTTTTTACTTTGCTGCCAATACCAAATACATAGACATCTGCAAACAGACACACAACTTATAGGCAAAGCAACCATGTCAACACACTAAAACTAACTTGCTTTCCATGCTAGGTTTATGATGCACATTTAAACTAACTATTGTACATGGTCCATTAAAACATATTACAAACATTCTTAAATCTTGATACCCAGCTTGGTTTCATCTGTGTTATCACTGGTTTGATCTCTGTAACCTAGCAGATTCCGGATTTGGGCCAGGGCAATCTCAGGCTTTTTGCCTGTGTTGGAGTAACCTGCAGGCAGAAAGACATAAAGAGGGTATGAACGCCTTCACTGTATCCTAAAGTTAACCCTCTTATGTCTTACAAGCTCTAATGAGTTGTAAAATATTTTCATGAGCTGGAGATGCTCAAAAGATGCTGTTGTAAGACATTTGTCTGTGTTTTTACCGTCTGTTTCTATAATTATGATGTTTTGAGTCTCATTAAAATGGTTGTTGGCGCTGTTTTGCTTGAGGAAGTTGATCTTCTCACTGACTCTATAGAGGGCAGCGTAGAGGTTAGTTCCTGTCTTACGCCCATGGCCTGCAGATGTACAGATGCAAAAGATAGGACATTTCTTGAACTATTAAACACATGGTACATCATGGTTGTAGCCTGGTCATTAGATGAAAGCTTTAAGCGAATGAATGAGGACAGTCCTACTGGTATAGTTGAAACCCTCCAGAATCCAAATGATGTCGTCAATGTTTCCACTGATATCCGAGTATGTGATGTCTACAATGTCTTTTACCATAGTGGCAAATGACAACACATGGAACCTCAGCTGAACCTCGTAGCTGTCCAACTAGAAGGAAAATACAAAAAATACATGTGGTCTATGTTTCAAACCTACTGAGAGGGGAAGACAGGAAAAAACGATAGCACCAAATTTAAAAAAATGGTCTCTGTCTTTCACCCACACCTGTTGAAGCAAGTAAGCTTGTGAGACACAGACCTTTCTGATGAGAGCAATGGTTGCATTCCTGGATAAATCAAAGTCCTGCTTTGTGATGCTTCCTGATGTGTCCAGTAAAATGTAAAAGTTTATACGACTGCCTTCAGACACAAGGACGGTGCGGGCAAAGGACGCCGACGATTCTAACATGCACAGATTAAGAAAAAACAATTGCAGTTTCATTCAGTATGGTTCCCTTTGATTTTGCAGTTAAAACTGTTGTGTTGTTTATGCACTGTTGAAATGTCATGTTGGAAATCTCTGTTACAAGTCATACTAACCAGTCTTTTTGGAGTCCGGTGAGATAACATCCATGACTCCTGCAAAGGACCCGGCCATGGCTGCTGCCACAACACTGGGGGAGTCAAACATATGTGCGCCTGCAGAAAAGCACAAAGATGTCAAGGATTGTATATAATTATGTAATAATTCACAGTGTACTGTTCTGGCACTGCTTTGATGTCCAATGCTGCAGATCATTGTTTGGCCTTAAAAAATGTGCTTCTGTTATTTTAAAGGTAAAACATCAAAAGCTCCTCTGCACCTTGGCAGCGTGGTGTTGAGCCGCTCCACTCCCTGTTCTCCAGACACTCCCTTTCAGCCGACCCGAGCAGATCCAGACCAGCCTGGCAGCGGTAGATCACTTTCTCCCCTGTTTGAAAGCGACCCTCTGACCTCGAAGCCCCCGGTGGGATGCCTGGGTTACTACAGTCGTCAGCTGCAGCGTGGCGACAGGTAGCAGAATATACAATGTGTAGAGGAAACTTCTGTGTAGCTATGCAGTGGCCAGTGGGAGTCACCGACTCAGGAAGGAGACACGGGAAGAGCAGTAGCTTTGATGTCAAACACATGATGGTTTATTTGGAGTTAACGGCCGGAGGATTCACATCACAAGTCCAAGAGTCAGAGGTTCTGACTTCACGGTAGAGTTGCCACGTCAATTCTGAAGAACTCTACCCCAGACCCATGTATTTAGCTAGTTCAGAGAGCATCATCAACATGCTGCATAACAAGATAGAATGATAACACCTCTATCAGCTGACGCCAACAGGCAGGAACAGGGAGACAAAACACTGAGAGCACAGCAGCCAAGGTTACAGGTGCCTGTGCTCAGTCAGGACAGTTTGAACTGATACACTGGGTCAAAGTTATGGGCCTTGGAAAATATTCCACAACACAATGAATACTATTATTTATTTTTGTTTATATCCATTGATTTAGAGCAGATATGTATGTCTGTGCTTGTATTCAAATGTTCAGAACATAACTTTATTTGTAATAAAAAAAATATTTGGGCTGTCTCACTCACTGAGAGTGGGACTTGGCACCATGCCAATACATGCCTGTTTGCCATACTGGCTCCAAAATGGTGGAATGAGCTCCACAGAGATATCAAAACAGCAGAAAGTCTACACATTATCTGTCGCAAAATGAAAACCTATCTGTTTTGACTGCACCTTGGACAGGAAAATACTTTTAAAAATAAATAATATTTTTTTTAAAGTATAATTTCTGTATGTAGCACTTAAAATGGTTTGGCTTATTTGAAGATAATGCAATTGCAGGATTATTTCAAAATGTGTACTCTCATGGTTGATTGCAGTTGTTGCTTTGAAAAGAAGCACCAGTTTAATGAAATGTATGGTAAGACATTGAATTCAATCAGTGACCTGTTTTGTGTCACAGTAACCACAGTAAACTACAGTATGAAATCTATTTACAGGGATAATTATATGCATTCATCAAAAGCTGCTTTACAATGTAAACCTAAGTAAGCAAGAGCTTAGTCAGTGCATGCTCACTGTACCATAGGCTCTAATACACCTGATAATGGGAGCTCGGGGCCTCATGTACTTAAAGTGGATATTCTTTGTTATTCTATATTGCACTGAGGTGTAGTAAGAGGAAAAAACGCAGCCATATTGTAGTCAGACACATGATTTCTGCTTTATCATGAGTGAGGTTTGTTATATTGTCCGTCCTCACCGTGGTTGTCACAGATGGGAGTGGTTCCTGTCCACTCCCCAGACATGGTGCAGTTCCTCTGGGCTGAGCCGTACAGGGTGAACCCTTCCTGGCAGGAGAAGGTCTGCGTCGTCCCAACACGGGCCCACTGGTCCCGGGGCCAGAAGTCACCGTGATCCAGCTGGAGCTGAGCCGGACACAAGATGTCTGGGAGCAGAAGAGAGGTGGAAAAGAGGATCAAGGGTTAGGAGAAGAGGATGCATTGAGAGGTTAATACATTTGAATATACTAAACCAAAGGTAATCGTCACCCAAACTATTACCTTTGCATATGGCCCGTGAAATCTGTCTTCCATTGTTTGATCTCATGACCGACCACTCCTTATCATCGCCGCAGAGCCTGGAGCTGACCGGGAAAGGGTATTGGTCCGGGCCACAGTGATAAGTCAGCACACTTCCCTCCATCCCTCCCTGCAGAGGAAGCACATGGTCACTTTTGGAGCTAAATCGAGAGACAGAAAGATTTCCAGTAAAGGGATTCTTGATTCCTTTCACTTCCCTGACCTCGTAGTTCCTTTTTTTATAATGATTCAATAGTGAGAAATGCAGTGCTGTGCCTTACTTTGTCCCTGTTTTACATTTCTAAAATTGGATTATTATACATATTGTGTTTTTGTCATATACATAATGGAACAACTACATCAGGGTAGAGCTGAAACGAATGCCTATACACAATATCATCTTTCATTTTGATGTAAAATGTGACCACCTAGACTTTTTGTCATGAAGTAATTAAAGGCTTTATTAAGGTTCAGAGTAGAGCTGCAATTAATAATCGTTTTCACTGTGGATTTATCAAACTACTTTCTCCCTCATTGAATTAACACATGGTCTTTACATTTATTTAACACATTTTTTAATTATCTATTGAGAAGTAACTATTCAAAAAGGTGATTTATTTTCAAATTGTGTCCGACCACCTACCACCAAAACAATATTACATTTAAAACGATAAAAGAGAGCAAAGCATTACATTTATTTAGTTTTTTTGTATTTAATTTTGAAGATAAACCTAGAGAATATTTGGTGGTATTTGTCATGGTGTGACAAAGGTGTCTGTGATTACATTTTCTGTCCTCTTCAAAATCAGTGACACAGCTGATATGTTCAGCTCAGTGCTCAGAATCAGATCAGAAATCCTTTATTAGTCCCACAGCGGGAACAATATGTTATCTTTACCTGTGAGTAGGTGACATTTCCACCTTTGATGTTCTCGGTGGTTGAGCAGCTCAGAGGCTGTAGATCCTCGTATGTTTCATCATCATAATTATACTCCTGCAGTGACACTTGAGCACACACAGAAATAAACATGCATCACTTCATGCAAGGATAATCAAACAGTGGACACAGACACAAGAGTCAAAACAGCCATATGGTTCCATGTAAATTGGATGTAATTACACTCAGTAATATACAATTAAAATGCTCACCCTCTTGGACAGAACTGAAGAGTAGGATCCAAAGTATTGGTTTGACATACATGACTGCACTCTATCAGTGCTTTGTGTCTTTGAGTGACAGAAACCACAGCAAGAGTGTCCTTATCGAACAACAGTCAACCGCTTTATTTGATGACCGATTACCCATTAACACAGCAGCACCAAACAGGGAACAAATGATTGAGCAATTTAGGTCAGAACACAGATTTGAGCTCTAACTTTCATTTTTGATTGCAAAAGGATTCTCTTTTTAGGATTCTGTGGAGTTTAATATGTCTCTGGTGACTTTTTGGGATAGCTTATTAATTTAAAGTCAAGAGTGGTCTCATAAAGGGTTTTTCCAAACCTTTTAAAATAAAGTCTATCAGGGCACTTAACTGAAGTGCAATGAGCCTGTTAATGCAGTCTTTAATCTCACAATCTCAGCATGAATTGCGTTAATTCAGCATTGTCAAATTTAATCTCAGCACAAAGCCGTTTTTATTAATGCCTAATAACCCCAAATTATTACTCAAGACCGTCTCTGTGCCAATGCTATGGGCTTTTAAAGTGTGTGTTGTGCTCATGTGTATTTGTTTTATGTATTAATGCACCTGCTAGCCAAGGTTTGGGCATGAAAACGTATGTGAATAAAACATTTTAGGAGCTTAAAAGATCATTATGGGGATTATTGAGCTTTAACAGGGACCCACACCTCCACCCTCACCCCATCTCTCCTTTCCCCCGTCCTCCCTCCTCCTCCGAGGGGCTCAGTCCTCTCAGCTGACTCGGATTTGTTCAACACTGTGAAGGAGTTTCTAAAACTCCTTTGTAACCACTCACCTACACACAGAAATACAGACTAGTGCTGCAAAAACAGACCCAAGGCTACAGGATAGCAACAAACATGGATATTCTGTTAACTGGAGTTTGACAATTATTTTACGTGAATTACATTGTTTTCGTTTTTTAGTTTTTTATCTGGATTACATTTATGGATGTCCAACAAAGAGCTCTGCTGTGCTGGGAGAGTGAAGGCAGTAAGCTTACTAAACCAAGGTGGAAGTTTACTGTAGGAGCCAGAAGTGAACAATGTTAAGAAAACCAAGGAAAATATCTTTAACACTCCCTCATGTAGAAACGGCTTTCTTCACAATGTCACCATAGATGTCATTAGCACAACCTCAGGCTCTTTAAGAAGCTCTGAAAGAGTGACAGCGGACCGAAGATGTCTGACCTCAGCCAAGTTGCAGTGTACTCAGACTCTTCAGATATCTACAAGGTGAGTGAGGATGATGGGATGAATGATGGTTGAAGGAGATGTGGAAAAGGTCACAGGGTTACTGAGAAATTAAGCAGGAAATTGTCAACCTATATGCAAACTAGACCCTTTTTATAGTCCATTGTGATCTTTGCTTTCAAAATGGAGGGCTTTTTTTTTTAATGGGTATTTTTTCCCCCTCTCTAAAATATATTGTTTATACGTATTTCTTAAACATTGTGGACCTGGAACCTTTTGTATGCCAGTTCGTCATGCACAGTTCACAGTCATTGGCCTTCAGTCCTGCTTTTATGCTGTTATTTGGACCATGTTAACATTTTAGGCTGGAAACCTATTTATCATTTATGCATTATCAATGTAAACGTTACAGTACTTTATGTTAAGCATTGGAATGTAACTAAGTATTATCCAAGTACCTTTTTGAAAAAATTAAAACGTACTAATTTACTTATTACTTACGATTTCCATGTTATGTTACTTTATTGTTTTCAACACTCTTATTCCTCTTTTCATTGGATGTCTTACTCCACTATTTTTATCTGACAGCTTAATTTACTTTTCAATTTTGTATACCCTTCATGTTCAATAAAACCTTGTATCTCTATATGTGTTTGATTTGAATGTTTTTGGTACACTGAAGGGTGAAGTGTTCCTTCATGTGTAGAGAAAACTCTTCTTCTAGATATATTTACCATTCAAAGAAAGTCCTGGGTTTAGCTGGAAAAGCTACAAAAAAGCATTGCCGTTATACTATTCTCATAAAAGGTTAAACTACAGAGTATATGCAGGAGTTCAAATGAGCACAACTTCAAGCACTCACAGTAGTAAGATGCAAGATATTAATGCAGTAGTGAAATTAATCCAAAAACATTGTATAAGGAAAAAAACTGACAGGGAACATTACACTGTTGCATTGTGTTGATGAAAACATAACAACCAACCTTCAAACAAAAGTTTTGAATGACCATACAGTAAACAGAAAATAATTAGCAAACTGACTTTTATAGATTAGTTATACATCAATGTCTAGTTTGCTAACAGTAACAACCATAAGCTACCAAACAATGTAAAGCTGCAGCGGCAAAACCCTTAAGCACATACAAAAAATGATGATATGTTTCTTTGTTAACTAATTCATCTTTATATTTAACAAAATAAGATTATTTACATATACATTGTTTAAATTGTATACAATCTTGCTTTTAAATGAGCACTTCTTAACACAAATGTTGTCTGTAACTGTATGAAGTTTATTTATTGATAGTTTCATGACTTCTTTCTGTTCCGCTTTCCACAGAATGTGTTCTGCAACCCTGCCTTTGAGCTGGAGGGGGAGCGAGAGGAGCGGGTGGAGGGATTCAGGACATCCTCGTCCACCCCTGAACCAATCAAACCGCCGGCAGCTAGTGAGTCAGCCAATCAGCTTGCTGCTTACTGTATCTATGCTTGAGCTGGATTAGACTGTGTATGTGTTTTGGATTGGTTACATTATTGCATCACCTTAGACTCTGCTGGCTTTAAGTTCAACTCTCGTGAAGAATAGTACAGAAGTGTGTGTTTGTTAACAGGCCAGAGGAGTAACCCCTAGATTTTGTATAGATCAAAGATCCGTTCAATGGATATGGTTAGTCCCAGAGCCAGTGATAACACTTGTAAAATGTATTTTCTTGCTCTTTTTCTTAAAAAGTTATAAAAGAAAGCCTGTAGAGGAGAAGACATGGGTGACTAGCAGGCATGTTGTGCTTATGAAAGACACCACTGTTGTATCATGGGAAATAGGGCCCTTACATCCAAGGAAGTAAAAGTATGATGGATTTGGTCATCATTCTTTCAAACTATTTCTCAAAAATTCAACAACTCCATGAAAGGGCAATACAAATCACACTAACTGAAAACAGTAAATAATTAATCAAACAAAAAAAATTACACATTTAGAGCAGTATTTTGTCCGGTTGCCAAGCCCGGGAAAGTCTAGTAGTGTATTTTCAGCTTTAAATCTTAAATCATTGTAAAATGTGAGAGAGAAGCATTGCTCGGATTGTGGAAAGTGTCTAAGCCTTGGAGAAGTTGACAGCCTTCTTTAATATTACATATGATGCATATTGTAATACCAATTAGTTGTTAGCCAAAGAGTAGACATTTCAAGTGCCTCTGACTTCACATACCCATATAAGTTGAATGTGTGCCCTGTAATTCCGGTCCAGGTTGGGGTCTGTTGGGGGTGTGTGCGATGCGTCTGCGGGGCCCAGGGCTGTGGCTGGGGGGTGGCGGTCTCTGCTGCTGCCCTGCTCCTGGTAACAGCCCTCGGACTGGCGCTGGCTCTTCTCCTCACGCGTGAGTTACTGCTGCACTGCGATGTCACAGTGAAAAATAAATACCTGAACTTGATTTGAACAGCTTTCGAGAGAACAATAATACATTTATTAATTCAGGTTGCATACCTAGATGTGTTCCTATTTGTAATGCAAAAACATACTGTATCAGGACTTTACCAATACAGCACTGTTTTTCTATCTGCAATAAGCCTTTTCTCTGCAGTCTCCCTGTAATGTTTCCATCCATTACAGTTGTTGTTTTCTGGCCCTGATTTAGAGATAAAAGGCCAGGCAGTGGAGAATGAGTTGATGTCCACCACTTCTCCAAATCGGCTAAATACAGGATATGAAGCGCCACATATTACTCTACCCACAATCTCTGCCAACACAAGTCAACAGGAAAGTACAACAGCACCACAGCCTGCTAGGATCCCACCCATCCCACCTCCTGAAACACGTAAGTGATTACAATAAAATGGCCATTTAGTGTGTTTTATAAAATACTAAATGTGCATGTTCATGTCCATCCTCACTGAATAACATTTTGTTTTTCTTTACTTTGAGGCCCTTTTGCTTTCTGTAACTAAAATAAAGTGTTCCTTCTCAGGTTGCGGAGGGGTGTTGTCCGACTCAGAGGGCAGTTTCAGTACCCCAAACCACCCTGGCTCCTACCCCCCCAACTTGCTGTGTGTGTGGGTGATCCGAGTCCCACCCTCCTCCGTGGTGCAGATCCACATTTTCTCTCTGACTGTGGAGGGGCCTTCTCCTTGCCTCTTTGACTGGCTGGAGGTTCAGGAGCAGAGGGATCAGAACTCTGTGGTAACCAGGTTGGTCCCACTCCAGCTATATCTGGGAATAGCCTACTGCAATGCCAAGTGTACTCATTTAAAAGCCCCATGCTTCTGTTTAATAAGACTTTGAACTTTGCACTCTAACTTTTTGGTTGCTTGGAAATGTTTCGATTGCAACCAGTCACTCTAAAGTAGAAAAACAAAGTTGTATACATGTGAGGGATAAAGAGGCAAAGTATAGAAATGTATTGTTGCAAGTACACTTTGGAGTGTATAGGTATGAACAATTAAATTAACCTCATTCATGCACAACTTTCAAACATTTCTGAACACATTCTTTTCTGAGGGAAAATTATAAGGTTCATTACCATTATAAATACTGTCTGTAATCTACAGATGGATCTTAAACTTGAAAAGATAGTTCCCCCGAATGACTCTGCATTGTGTCCAGTGCTGTCTGCGTGTAAAGGTTTTATCTGATTATTACTCAAAACAATATGCTTCTTTGATTATTGTTTTAACTTTGCACTGCTGCAACTTTTGGCAAGATCAATTGGACAAACCTGGTTGGCCATATAATGGCCATATAAATAAGTCAATATCTTAAATTGTTGGTAGATGGCACCAAAGGTCTGTGCAGAACAGAAGTGTGCTTCTGGGTACTGGGAGCTTCTGGGAAATATTTTGGTACATGTGAAAACGTTGACCTTTTTGCTTACTTGCATTCTGGGCAAGGGTTGTAATTGCCCACAACCCTTGGTCGAATAAAGGTCAGACTTGAGTGGCCCGTCCAAAGCCATAATTGCTCAAACGAAAGTTTAAGGTTATTCAAAAGGTCTATTCTCTTCCTGCAGGTTCTGTGGTAACGTAGCGCCACCGACAGTCAACACAAACAGCAGCACAGTGTGGGTCACCTTCCACTCTGACGGCAGCATCGCAGGCAGCGGCTTCACTGCGCAGTACAGAGCCATCCAGCCTGGACACAGTCAGTGTTGTTTGTACGCATCTGCAAATACAGGACTCTTTAACTCATGCCCTTTATATTTATGTGCATGTATGCTGTGTGTGTTCTCAGAGAGCTGCTCCAGGGAAGAGTTCATGTGTGACAGAGGGCGCTGTCTGCTGCCTGTGTCTATTTGTGATGGGCATATAAACTGCCATGACCAAACAGATGAGGCAAACTGCAGCCATAAACACAAAGGTGAGAGCATGCAAACAAAGGTAAAAACAGGCACTTAAAGCAAATGTATGGACTTTGTTTCCACCCTGCTTTTTCACAGAATGTGGAGGGCCAAAAACCGGGCCATATGGTTACTTGTCAAGTCCAAACCATCCCAGGCCTTATCCTCATCAGCAGGTCATTCTTTACGGCCAGACACATACACACAACACTTCTGTTTACAGGGCTTTGAAACGTGTGTTTCTCACTAACCCGGTGTTGTTCTGTGTACCATCAGTTGTGCGTATGGTATATATCTGTTGAGGAGGGTCACGTCATCACACTGAGCTTCAGGAACTTCAGTCTGGAGACTCAGGATGTGTGTGAGTTTGACTACGTGGAGGTACACGACAGCATCAATACTGGATCTGGAAGAGTACTGGGAAGGTGAAACCTACTACATCCACATGCACAATAACGTTAGCTCAAATTATAAAGTTCAACTGCTTTTACTGTCATTATTACTCCTGACAGGCAAGTAAAGAAAAGGACAAAATACAGTATAGTGAATATACAACATACATGTCCAAAGAAATAACATCCATCAGTGTTTCCATCTTGTCTTATCTCAGGTTTTGTGGCACCACCTTCCCACCTGACCTGACCTCCTCCGGCCCCCACATGACGGTGGTGTTTGAGGCTGATGATGGAGTGGCAGACAGCGGCTTCAACGCAACATACCAGGCATTGTCAATACTGGACCGTGAGTTCTTGCTTTTATAAAGCATAAAGTGCTTTTTATTTTCTTTCCCCACTCCCTTTTTCTTTGCATATGTTCTCCTCTCTTCTAGTGTTTTACTTCCTATTTGTTCTTCTTTGCCTTCCCTTCCTTATTTTCTTGAAATCCTACCTCTTTTGTAAGATCTCTCCCTCCGGTCCTTGCTTCCTTCTTTCCTTATGACCTACAACTTCTCTTCAAAAATTGGCAGTAATACCTGATGCTTTGCTAAACTCCCTTGGATGCCACAATTATTGTTCCTTTTCCCTACACATAAATGCTTTTGCTTCCTAAACCCCTCTCCTGTGTGTTTTGCCTTTATTTAAAAAGGGACATGTGGTCCCAGCCAGTTTTCCTGCAGTACAGGGGAGTGTCTCCAGCAGCAGTGGTTGTGTGATGGATGGAACGACTGCCCTGACGGAGCAGATGAGCAGGGCTGTGGTAACTCCACCTACCCCACCTTCAGTGAGTCCATCTTATCTCTGACCCCGATCAGCGTCCTGCTAGTGTCACATATACAGTAGCTTTTGTGTCCAGAGCCACACTTCGGCAGATTACCTTTGTATATTAGAGACTAAAAGTTTTCTGAATGCCAAATATAAGAGTACAAACATGTAAAATAAGAAAAGGGATGATTTATATTCCTCTTGCCCTCAGCTTCATCGTGTGAGTCCATAGAGGTAGAGATGTGTCAAGGCCTCAGCTACAACCTCACCTCATTCCCAAACATCTGGCTGTCCATTGCTGATCAGAGGGAAGCTGCCATACTCTTGGGACAGTACCGGGTAACAGCCGTCTTCACTACCTCTTTCTTTTCGCCACTGTATGATCTTTCAAACATTGGGCCTATTTCTCGGCTATAGCATCTTCCTACAAATGTACAGCTTCTTTCAAGGCAGACGTTCATCATCCCAACCACACAAACCTCTTTTGTGCATTTCTTTGTCCAGGTGTTGATGGAGCTGGCGTGCTTCGAGCCCCTGCGGAGGCTGGTGTGCGGGATGTTCTTGCCGCAGTGTAGTCCTCAGGGTGGGGTCCTCCAGCCCTGCCGCTCAGTCTGCTCCTCTGCAGAGCAGCAGTGCAGCCAAGCCCTGGACCTCTTCTCCTTCAGCTGGCCCTTCAACTGCCACCTCCTGCCGGACTCACAGGACCCCGTGGAGTGCTCGCTGCCTTGATGCAGCAAGAGTTACAGATGTGTTGATAGTTAAAGATAAAGACATTTCACACAGAATTGCAGCTTTGTTCGAGGGCCAAAAGGCCAGAATCTGACTCAGACCAGCTGTTGGAGCCAAAATGCATGTGTCTTTGTTTGTATTTTATCTGCACAAGTTTAATTAATGATGCAGTTCCAACATTGAACACAAGATGGAGTATTCACTTGTGAGTCTGTATAAATGTAATCACAGTGGGTGATCAGTGTGGGACGGTAGCAAACAGTTTTCGACCGTGTCGATATGAGCTGTGTTAACCTGTCTGTATCAGAGCGTGACTGGCAGGCGTAATGTTCATCGAATGGTAACAGAAAGGCAATATGGATACAATCAACATGGTGAATATATATGGAAAACAAAATAAAGGATATTCAAGGATATACACTCGGACATTGTTTTATCGCCTGGAACACACGTCCGAACTTAGTTCTCCCGTTCCCATCCCTCAGTGGCTTAAGTATGGATAAGGTTAAAAAGTCACTACACCAGCTGTTTCAAGAGTTGTAATGAAAGCAGTTTGACTTCTGGCATGACTGAGACCCTCATTACACAATGTGTCCTATACAAATGGTGGTGTATGCAGAACATGATGGCAAAGTAGCTTTAAAGTTAATAATAAATGAGTTTCATGTTTCTGTGTGATTCGCATACAAACTAAGCAAAGAAAGTGTTCAATCTCCCACCACCAGAATACCTTTAAAATAACCTGTATTGCATTGTTCATCAACACGCCACATGATGTGCTTATATTATTTCAGTATTTATAACAGTCCAGAATCATAAAAAGCTAAACTAAATGTGCATGAGCTGAATCACTGTTATAACTGGGCCCACATGATAAGACGTAACACCAACTAGCCTCATTTGAAATGCATAAGGAAAACGTTATCTCGGACTCAGTGATTTAACTTGTTTAAATACTTTTAATTGGTAACATAAGATTTCAAGCTGAATTGAAAAGGATGTGTACGGATTTGAAAATGAAAGCAGTCCAACAATGAGGTATAATAAAGTATAAGGATAGCTTTTCAATGTTGTTACTTCATATGTCTTCAAATTATTGAAAGATTTCCAACGCCAGCTCTTTATCAATGAGAAAGAAAGTGCACAAATGGAAAAATCCTTCTCCTTACTGGAGAGGACCTCACCTTCATAAATGAAATCATGAACCGATTCCAGCGCTGGATTGCACATTATTATGAAATCTTTAAGTCACATTAGGGGTGTACTGTCAAGTGTAAAGAAGTTGCTGCTAAGAAGGGATGATAAGTTTGAGGGTATGGTCTAGAGCGATGGCTGTCAGACCCCACACTCGATGCTTCCCGTTACGAAACACTGGGACGGTGTATCCATACTTGTTGCCGGTGCGGAAGTGTGTGTAGCCACGGTTCTGAGGGTTACACAAGTGGGACAAGGACAGGGTGAAAATCTCCTCCACCTGGGACAGAAACAGGCAAAGAAGGCACAGTTTACAACTTTGGATCGAAATAAAAACAAGCAGAAAACATGTGTTTTGAAATGCATGGAGGAAGAAAATGAGAGATAATGCCAGCTAGCTTAAACTGATTAACTGAGTATTAAGGTAGATGATAACCAAGTCAGACCTGGAGATAATTTGATACAAAACAGCAAAAAAAGAATATAATACCTATAAAGTTATTTAGAGCTGGCTATGATAGTGGTGTGACATCATAGACCTACAAAGATATATCAGCTCTTTACTAGTATCTGTTATAGAAGAAATTACTGAAATAACATAGCTGAAAAAAAACTAAACAGTAATATGGAAACCTGTCCCTCAGAGGCAGATATAACATTTATAAAATGCAAAACAATAGGATGACTGTACCTCTCCAGGGTTCGGTTTGAAGGACATCTCCTCGAGGGGCCCGAGGTTAACAAGCACAGGAGCTATCATCATGCCTGACTGGTGAGAGAGACAAACTACCTTTACAATCAGAGCAAGTCTCAGTATTCAGTGTGTGGGTGACACAAAAAACGTTTTTCCTTCTTAATTGTTAGGATATGTTTATCTGTGGCCTATGACAAAGCACAGTCTGTCTAATAGTGAACATAACGAGAAGTGCCTTAGGCCTAAACAGGCTACATTTAAGGCTAGTGCAGGGATAACTCTAGCGTTAGGTGAGTATTCAATTTGCAGATAATTAATAACAAACAATTGACATATTCAAGTGAGTGTTAAAAAAACAATCCAACTGTTTTATAGCATCGTAAATAGAATATTCCGGGGTTTATATATAGTCTATGGTTGCGACCGATAGTCCTAAATAAGAAGTCTTAGCATGTGCTCTTGTAATTTCTAATAGAGATCATTTAATATTTTCACTACCATCAACAGACTGATGGCATTGTTATTGGATGAATACTTTTTTAAAATCTCTTTACAAGATTTTTTAAAATCTCTTTACAAACCTCATAAAAAATAAACTTTTAAGAGAAGCAAATTGATTTAAAAGAATATTGAAAAGCAAAGTTTCTCAGTGGCACCCTACCACAATTGTTTTAGTGACTGCCATACATTCATAAACAGCAATAATTATATCATCACATTTTAAATGTATTATTTGATGTAGACATAACACTGCACTGACACCCACCATGTCCCTGAGAGGCTTCAGGATGCCCCAGACCTTCTCTGTTGCCACAGAAACACCAAGCTCCTCCCTGGCTTCCCTCAACGCTGTGTCCACCACATCCACATCTGATGGATCACTCTTTCCTCCTGCAAAACTAGGGGAAAAAAACTGGAAATAAGAACGGATGCAGCCTTCTACAGGAGTTCAAATGCAATTGATATCCTCCCACTTACCTGACATCTCCCTTGTGCCTGCCCTTCAGTGTGCTGGAGCGCAGAGTAAAGAGAAATGCAGGCTCCCCATGATCAGAGCACAGAGAAACTAGGACTGAGGCCCATCTCCCCTGGTTCTTTCCCTGGCTTGCCCGCTGTTTCCCCTTATCCACTTCGTACAGCTTCACATTGGGCCCCAGTCTCTGTCGACACCTGTTTTCATTCTCATGCGACAGACAATCTCTCCAGGTGTCGGCCACCTGAGGGGCAGCCTGATGGACGCCTCTGGTTTTGTGGGAAGAGAGGCTAGAAGGTTGTTGTCTGCTATTTAATTGGTTAAAAATCCATGGCCTGTGTGTCGACAAGCTGAACGATCTAACAAAGTGCTGTCTGCTATATAAATGGCTTTGAAGAGGGTTACACTGAGTCTTATCGGTGAAACTGAGTGACGGTTGGCTCACATCCCAAGCCCTTCTCCAGGGTTGAAGAAACGTTTTGTTGATAAAACAGTTCTGGTAAGTGCTCACAGTCTTGTGGTTTTCAACTGTAGCTTTCACTGCAGTAGATTTCAAAGAGGGATATGCTTGTTTGGCTTTTGCAGAGCCAGAAACCTGAGGGAGGTGATGATTGCTGGACAAACTGGCTTTGGATAGGAGGTTTTGAAATGAAGCATCTTTCGGATTATTACAGTCCACGTTACATAAAGGCAGCTGTGTTAAACAGGATACAGTCTCTGTGTTTAGTGATGACCCCTCCTTTCTTCCTCGGGTCGCTTCATATCTCCTATTCTTTACATCTCTTGCACCCTGCCATCCAGAAGCAGTGTGTTTAGACAACGCAGAGAAGGGAGATTCTCGTAATAGCAGCAATGGCCTTATGGGACAAGACCAAGTCAGGACCCAGCGGGCCCTAAACATCCTATAAAAAAAAAAATCACATAAAAGCATTAAAAAAGCAACATCATTTGCCAAATTCACAAACCAAGGGGAGTGAGGTGAGGGTAAACATGTGAGGTCAAACGACTGATCTGAGCGCACAAGTTTGTCCAAATTTAACAAGCACTATTGTAACACCAGAGTGGGAAAAAGTACTCAGATCTTGTACTTAAGTAAAACAAGTATAAGTACTAGATTGTATGCACTTGTAAATACTTGAAATACTCAAGTAAAGCTCAAGTCTCTCAAACTTAAGTACAGCACAGTAAATGTACTTTACAGCACTGTGTATGCCATCTCAGAATCAGATCAAAGCTGTTACGGACACAAACACTTATTTCATCTTAACGTGATTTCTGCAAACCCAAAGAGTGCAGCTCGTAAAACCTAAATGTGCTGAAGTTAATCAGATCAGCTGCTGTCAAATTTTGGATTACGAGTTACATCTGCTGGTTACAACTAGCTTAGCTTACTTTTGTTAGTTACGTTAAGAATATTTACAATGACATGTCATATTACGTTAAAGTGCCAGGCTTGTTAGCTTCTCAATTTACAACTATAACTAACACAAGCTGGTATTCGACATCATCTACTTGTTGTTCTACTGGCTCTGAAATCAGGTGTTAACATATAACATGAACAGGCTAACGCTAACTAGCCTGTTAGCAAAAAACAAATGAACCCAAAAGCTAAACCTTATATGTGGTCAATGGGACGGATCCGACAAGTCGAACAGAAAGGGAAGCGCAATTTGCGACATTAAAATGTAAGTTAAAAGAAAACACTCACCTTGAAAGTTGAACAGCAGTTGGCCTCTTACCCAGCTAGCCGGCTCAGCTGCCAGTAGTCAAAATGGCGCAGAGTAGCTTCATGAGCGTCAGAGTTGCCCTCACTGCGCTGTGGTGACCCGCAGGACTTTCTTACACAATTATTCCAACAACTCTTACCCTTTCTAATAAATAGAAAGCAGGGGTTGAGATATAATACTAAAGAAAAAGATGGGAGGAAATCATGATAGCTAGACTCAGAATAAATCACACAGCATTGAATGGTACGCTGTATATCATGGGGGAAAGTGACAGAGTGACAAGTGTAGGAACTGTGGCGTTAAAGCAAATGTAGAACATATCTTGTTACATTGTGACATCTATAAAGCTGAAAGAGAAAAACTAAACGCTAAAGTTATAGAGGCAGAGAGGGAATGGAGTGTGGTTGGTATTTTGGGAACAAAAGGAGAGGGAGTAAGAGCTACCAGAAAGGCACTGTTTACCTTTCTGAGTGAAACTGGGGTAGGAACAATAATGTAACATTAGGTCAGGAAAGATTATAGATTTTTATTTTGTTTTATTTATTTTACGGTTTTTGTTTATTTTTGATTAGATCATATACATATACGTCCATGAGTTAAGGGATGGAATGATATGATGATTCCCACTCATGTACAGTAGGTGGCGGTATGCACCTTTAAAGTTGTTTGCAATCTGCCAAAAACCGAGAGAAGAAGAAGAAGATATAATACTGACATTATTTACTGATGAAATCAGTTGTCTGCAATGTACGTCACTACTACTCAGGCCTCACAGGTGAAACAGCTGTCTAAATTGAACTCCACAATAACGAGGCCTGGACTAACACACATGTTCAAAATATTTAACAAGCCCTAACATCACTATCTGGCTTAATTTCGTAACGTTAATGCAAGATTTTTAACAGTATTTTTTCAGAGTGATTGACAGTACGTTGGCATTTAGCCCATATGATACCATTTATCATTTGACAAACTATAGGAAGCCATGGCCCCATGACATACACATTATAAACACCTTACCAGACCTGTTTTACCTCACCTTGAGTACGGCTGCCTCTGCTCTTAAGCAGCATAGTTTCATGTGAACTGGCATTTCAGCTTTGCCCTCTGCGAGTTTTTGCTTTAACTTAAAGCACTTGCATTATTTCTAGTTCTGACTATTTTTCTAGTTCATTAACCTATTTAAACAGGGGAACTTGTGGTTGTCTAACGTCCAGGTTGATCTCCAAGAAATACAGAATTATTCTACATTCCACCCGGCACCATGGCCTCAGCCTGGTCTGAAGAGGAGACCTTTGTGTGCTCAGTATGCCTGGACACCCTGAAGGACCCAGCCACTATATCCTGTGGACATTCATACTGCTTGGCATGTATCCAGAGCCACTGGGACAAGGGAAACCGCAAAGGTGAGTACAGCTGCCCCCAGTGTAGACAGGTGTTTAACCCTCGACCCTCGCTGGCTAAGAGCACTGTGCTAGTGGAGGCTATGGAGAAACTGAGAACAAACAGCCTCAGACAAAGCTCCTCCAAAGCTGTCTCCTCTGCCCCGCCATCAATGCCTATCTACCTGGAGGTCCTACCAGGAATAGGGCCGCGTCCGGGCAGCATGTACCCTCAGCTTCCAACAGTGGAGCCCAGGCCCTGCCCTCAACACAATCGACCCCTGGACCTGTTTTGCCACGAGGACAAGGAGTGTGTGTGTGAAGTTTGTTGCCAGCATGGACACGAGGGACATCGTGTGATCAAACCACAGGCAGAGAGGAGGGAGAGACAGGTATGTAATGGACAGGGCAAATATCAAACGGGAATATTATCAATACTCTTTTGTCCTTTCTATGTTTTATCTCATGTTGGTCAGAGAAAGTGCAGTTAAAATAATAACTGTGTTGTCATAAGTGTAGCATTTCCAAAATGTAGATGAACCTGAAGTACTTGTGAGTTGTTTTTATTGTGCATTCCTGTGTGGATGTGTTCTTACACTTCCTTAAGGATAAACTGCAGCTTTGCAAATGACCCACCTCAAAGTTCAATCTAGGTCACTGTCCTTCATGCAAAAGTTTATATTTCTATATTAATGTCCTTGTTTTCTTGCTGTGCACATACGGCACATACCCAGGTTTACAATACACAAAACATATAGTTACAGACAGTAGTCGGACATTTCCTTTCATTACACAATTACAAGTTATTTAAACACTCGCTCCTTAATAAAATATTCTGCCTTTTTATTCCAAGCTTGGCAAATGTAATCTTGACAGAAAAGGATCCCTTCCTCAACTACAACTCACCATTTTACTATAAAGTACATCCTTTATGTCCTCGTAGTCACCCAAAGGGGACTTATTTCTCAATTTGACCAAGACCACCAAACAATCAACGTCTGTCTTCTGAAATGGCATTAAAGTCGCAATTCTCCAGGCTAAAAAAAGAATTTAAACTGAAATGCCTTTTCAGTAATGTGTGTGTGTGTGTGTGTGTGTGTGTGTGTGTGTGTGGTGTGTGATGTTGTGTGTCTGTGTGTGTGTTGTGGTGTGTGTGTGTGTGTGTGTGTGTGTGTGTGTGTGTGTGTGTGTGTGTGTGTGTGTGTGTGTGTGTGTGTGTGTGTGTGTGTGTGTGTGTGTGTGTGTGTGTGTGTGTGTGTGTGTGTGTGTGTGTGTGTGTGTGTGTGTGTGTGTGTGTGTGTGTGTGTGTGTGTGTAGTGTGTGTGTGTGTGTGTGTGTGTGTGTGTGTGTGTGTGTGTGTGTGTGTGTGTGTGTGTGTGTGTGTGTGTGTGTACACACAGAAAGAGCTTAATCAGATGCAAGTAGAAATACAGAAGAGAATCCAGGAGACGGAAAATAGGCTTATAGAGCTCTCACATGCTGCCCGCCAACACAAAGTAAGAAGTTATGTAGTTTTGAGGAGAAACCTTTGAACCCATTCATTTTTTGATGTTTTGATTGTTAGAACAAACACATTTAAAATCCTTGTACCCTCTTCTCCTCCTCTTTGGGGATTCCGTAGGCCTTGGTGCAGGCTCTAAATCATGAGAGCACAGATGTATTCTCGGAGCTTGTCAAGACTGTGAATCAAGCAGGCATCCAGGTCGGTGAAGTCCTCAGCACCCATGAGACCTCCTTAGGTAGCCGGGTCGAAGGACAGATCCACAGACTGGAGCAGGAGGTGGCACCGCTGCGCTGGAAGAATGAGGAGCTGAGCAGGCTGAAGGACATGCAGGACGACATCTGCTTCTTGAAGGTAATTAGTGGTTGGGTGTGAACTATAAATAATCGAAACCACTTGATGTTATCATGATGCACAGAGAATAAGGTTCACCAGTAATGAAATTGAAAATCCTGTCTTATTGTTATACGTTTTGTCGTTTCTTTCTAAAGAATTTCTTCATCATGGAGCCGCTGGGTCAGACAGGTGCAATAGGAGAGTCGATACTGAATCAGGAGGAAGCGGTGATAGCCTCTGTTCGCTCTACCATGAAAGAACTACAGGAGTCAATACAGGAACTCTGCAAAGCCAGTCTGGCCAAGGTCATCACATTAGGTCAGTGTTTTATTTCTCTTCTCTCTTTCTTGCCATTCTTCTCAATTTCAGACATTCAAAACCTTCCTTTTTTTTGGTGAATCCTGATGCAGTGGCTTCAACATCCAATGATGCCTCAGCAGCAGCAGCAGCAGCAGCAGCAGCTAGCAGTGGCCAGGCAACCACAGGTGCAGTAACTTAAAATCAATCAACCAGTGTGATAAAAGCCCAGAACACAATCATGTTAAACAAAAGTTTGTATTAACTGTTTTACTCAGATACTATAGGTGTGGACTCGATGCACATGACTTGAACCAGAGTTGGACTCTAATCACAGTTGTTATCACTAAAGCCCCTGTCACACTGTCCCGAAATTGACACCCGATGGACACACGATAAAGGAAATGTTCAAATTCGGCTGTGATCGTAGCAACATCGGGCCATTCGTGAGGGCATCTAAGCCATCGTATGACCGCCGGTGGAGTTTCTCAGGCTCCGGCAGCAACTTTGTGAGCGGCAACTTCGTAAGGCACTCGTGAGGGCATCTTGTCAAATCGTGTCATCTTCGTGTTATCATCGGTGCATTCACCCTCACTCTGATCGGGGCGAATGCCCGATGGCACCGATGATAACAAGATGCCCTCACGATGGCCTTATGAAGGGCAAAATTGACACACAAATTCAACACGAAAATGAACCTTCGCAAGGTCCTTCGGCCATGCCAAAGATGTTGCCACCGCTCACGAAGTTGCTGCCGGAGCCTGAGAAACTCCACCGGCGGTCATACGATGGCTTAGATGCCCTCACGAATGGCCCGATGTTGCTACGATCACAGCCGAATTTGAACATTTCCTTTATCGTGTGTCCATCGGGTTGTTTTATTGCACAACAAAATCATGTAAACATATTATGTAAATAACCCAATTTGTGTTCTGTGAAACTAAAAAGGATATAATATATTATTTGAAGGAGAGTTGACAGGAAGTTGTTGTTGCTATGGAAACAACATTACGGAGAAAACGTAATATTTTCTACATATAAAGACGGATAAAGTAAAGAACAAAGTCTGAAGATATCAGTACAGTATCATAGTACTGTAACATAATTGTTTTTGGTACTTTCATTGCAGTTGTATGTCTTAAATGTAATGTAAATGTTGCCTTCGTGTGTGGTTCGGGGCCATCTTCGTGCGAAATTCACAATTCCATATTCGTGTGTCCATCGGGTGTCAATTTCGGGACAGTGTGACAGGGGCTTTAAAGGGGACCTATCATGCAAAATGCACTTTTGTACGTCTTTTATACATGAATATGTGTCCCCGGTGTGTCAGGGAACTCACCAAGTGTCAGAAAACACAACCCTCTCTCTTTTCCTCCATACCTAAATCTCTAAAAACGGGGCGGCAACAGATCTGTGGTCAGCTGCAGCTCATTTGCCACAGAATCAGCCCTTGCAAAAACAGGGCTGTAAAAGAGCGAAATGAGGCATGGCTAAAATGCATGATCTGTTTGGTATTTTGAAAAAAAAACTTCACAGACATGTTATATAGGTATGGCCTTCAATATATTATTCAAATATAGCATGATAGGTCCACTTTAAGACATGATTTGCTGAAATCTGAAAAATAATTGATTTGCTGGACATTATACAGAGTTTATTGAGCAAAAGGCTTTGGACTTTGTCAAAATTACCTTCACTTGGACTTATGACATGGAAATACTTTACATTCTCCTAAGCCCAAGAATTAAAGTGAATGTTAAAAGTATCATCCCAAGGTTTCCCTTTATTTCTTATTTATTCATAAACTGAAATAAAGAAACCTTTTAGATATGTTTTTTACAACTCATCTCCTTTTTCCTGTAGTGTATGAGATGATGACAGACCCTTTGCCACCTCCACGACCTCGGTGTAAGTTACTGCAGAAGCATTTTATACTATATGTCTGTGGTGTTTAAATATGTCTGTTAGAAATGACCCAAGTTATAATGCTTTATCTGTCATTTCTGTTTCCCTAGGCCGGCATGAGGATTCATTAAAACGTCCTGCATGTGCTGAAGGTAAGAATAAGTAATACTGGGGCTAGACTACATGAAAATGTTTCAGAGATTTTATATCATGGAATTGAGATTTAATTCAGTGTACCGGTTCCTGTGTTTCCTTTCCTCCATGAAGCTTCAGCCCCACCTTCCCCCTTCCCTGCTCCCCAACCTCAGGGTAAATACAAAAGTATTTATCCATCAACTACTTATTTTTGTAGAAGTAAAACGTGTATATCATTTCACTGATTTTAATATAAATATTTGTTACCTTGTAGCACCTCTTGTAACAACCGTTGGACTTGTTAACCCAGAACCAAAGACAAGAGAAGAATTACTGAAATGTGAGTCCATCATACTCTTTAATATAAAGCTAAATAAACAACACAGTCTAATAGTCTTTGGGGAGATCCAGAGTCTTCACTAAAATGCGTCCTCTCCCTTCAGTTCGCTTCGAGCCCACCATGGACGCCAACACCGTTTATCGCCACGTACAGCTGTCCGATGGAGGTCATAAGGCCACGATGCGTGCTGAGAACCTGAACCTACCGGAGCATCCTGAGCGCTTCCTCTTCTGGAGGCAGGTTCTCTGCAGAGAGGCTCTGGCAGGGAGCCCTTTCTACTGGGAGGTGGAGTGGACTGGCAAGAAGGTGAATCCTTAGACATTACAACTTTAAATCTGAGGTCAATATATAAGTCAAAATAATCTTGGTTTACTTCATATCATAGACATTGCATACATGGATTATCAGTGTAAACAACCATGTGATTAATTTTCATTCGAATTGCAAAATAATCTTCGCCTTAGGATGAATTGAGACACATTTAGAGATCCCTTAACTTTTCATCATTTTAAAATGTTTTCCATTACTAGATAAACTACTTGATAGCTGCAACAAAATATATTGTTCCACCTGCCTCAGGTGCATTTTGTACTGTGTTGTGATGGTTCACACAAAAAAGTATTTTCTTAATAATAGTTTTAAAAGATTTATTTTTCGATAATGAACATTTATCTTTCCAATAGGGAATTGTGTACAAATAATACTATTATATGCCCTGATGCAGGTGATCAATGGGAAGCTTTTCTTTAATATTCACAAAATCAACCACGTTCTGAAAACTCAATATCACAAAAGTTAAGACAGAAATTAAATCTAAGCTCTCATCTGAAAACCAGCTCAGGGAAATTGTAGAATACAAATAGCGCAATTTGTGAACTAGTGCAAGGGAGCTTCATTTTCTTATCTAGTTTTTTTTCTGTCCCACCATAAAGATGACCATAGGCGTGGCATACAAGGAGATGGATCGTAGGTCTTCTGATGACAGCAGCCGTTTGGGCCACAACGCTCTGTCTTGGAGCTTGTACTGGTCCGGGACTGGCTTCTCTTTCTGGCACAATGGTCAGGAAAAACAGCTGGGCTCTCCTAAGGCCCGGCGGGTTGGCGTCTATCTGGACCAGCATGCAGGGGTTCTGGCCTTCTACCGCATCTCCCACAACCAGGCTGAGATCATCCACCAACACCAGAGCCAGTTCACAGGGCCGCTGCACCCAGGGTTCAGGTTCTGGACCGGAGTGGGAGCTACAGTGACTGTTAGCCAATTGGATTGAGTTGTATATGAAAAATGTGCTGTCGGCTTTTGATATAACCAGCATGTCTGGTTGGCAAATTGTAATAAGTTTGTCATAAGTATAGAAACGAAACAAATTCAGAAATGTCTGGTTTTCATATTCTTTTTACACAAAAGCTTAATTGATGAGATTGATTTGTAAGTGAATAAAAGAGCAGAAAACACGCATTTCATCGATACGTCCTTATTAAAACATGTTACTTTGGGGATAGGTTAACTTACGAAGTTTGAGTAGCCCTCAGTATTGGTTTGAGTAGGCTAATACAGATTGTTTAAGCGTACTAGTAAGCAGTGTTGTGCTAGTTACTGAAAACCAGTAACTAGTTACCATTACTAGTTACTTCATTTCAAAAGTAACTCAGTTACTTTACCAGTTACTTAAAAAAAGTAATGCGTTATTGTGAAAAGTAACGTGTTAGTTACTTTAAAAAGGGGGTCCCATTAATGCCCTTATAGCCTTCATTTCAGTACTGTTATTTCAATAATACTATCTGTTGATCAACTTGACATGCATTTTATGCAATCTGGATTGCATCGATATTAGCTGGCTTTCCATTTTTGTATATTCTTTCTCCAGGTAGTTGGAAAAAGTTTTCCGTCCCATATGCCGTGTGCCGCCCGGACATGCTATCATGCTAACTAGCTCCCTGAAAGCGGGTGACTCCACTGTAGCAATAGCCTGCATGTGTTCTACAACATACCGTGCAATGGCTTTATCGACTTTTCCCTGGCCAGCAGTCCCTTGGTTAAAATCCAGCCGCTGTTGCTTAGGTGGAGGTGGAGTGGCGTCGGCTGAGTCTCTGTGGTCTTAGCTACTAGCTTCGTCCCAGCATGTTATTTTTGCAGATGTTTTAAGAGATTTGAATGACTGGTTTGGGCAGTAGATAGGATCTTTGACCCGCCAGGACACAACTTACATGTAACTAAAACGTTCTTTTCTTTGTGCTCGACAAAAGTGAAATAGTGAGAATATCTCCAGGTGGAGAATCTAGACTTGAGCTCCGCCGCCGCCATGATAGTCTTGTTAGTAAACAACACAAACACGCCCACAGCCCGTCTCCGCATGGGACACAGGAAGTATCTAAGTACATTTACTCAAGTACTGTACTTAACCATATATCAAGACCGATTGTCGATTACCAATGATCAAATGTAATTGTTTGCCTGTCTGGCCATCGTAATCGAGCTCTTTGAAGATCCAAAAATCGACGGTTTTCAAAAAATGTTGATCGGATTGGCAAAAACTTCAGAATTTGTATTGACCGCCATTCAAATGACAGCGTTGTTTTCCCCCAGAAGTGGGCGGGGCCGTAATTTTTGCCCGGAAGTGACGTAGGTGTTACTCTCATCTAACAGCCAGGCGAACAGAGATGATAACTGTACTTAAAGGGATAGTGGAAATGGAACCTCAAATAGTTTCGTTTTAACTTATATACAAGCATAATTACGTACCAAAACAATCACACCTGATTAAAAATATATAATAATTGCCTTACGCATGTTAGAAGCACTTTATTGCAGCTTCCCCGAAGTTTTTTAGAAACGAAATTATCGCTTCAGCCAAACCGGAAGTGACGAAAACTCAGGAAGACGATACGATAACAAACCATGGCGTCTATGCAGAATGAACGTGGAAGGGCAAATATACCAGACAAAGAAGAAGGATTGTACGAGGTATCCAGTGATGATCTTTCCTACGAAAATGTCGTTTTAGGAACTGAATCTGAATCCGGTTCAGTAAGCGACGATGGTGACAATATTGAGCCAGACGATGGACCATTACGTCCTTATTTGTTCGAGCCCGAGCCCGAGGTGATGGTTCACGGCATGGGCAATGGCGAGGATGACCAGGACCAGGCGCCAGATGATGCACCCCTACGCACAAATAATCTTGACTGGTAGGTCCCTAAGCATAGCTCACGCATCTTAAGATCACCTGTAGCCTTTACAAATATTAATCATTGTTAACCAGTTAAGCCCGAAGGTCCCCCCAGTGGACCCCTCCCACAGTTTTTTTTCTCTCACATGTCTCAGGGCTTCTTAACATTTATGAAACTATTAATGTTTCATACCCTTTTAAAGGTAAGAAACTCCGCTAACTGACAATAAGAACAATTGTTAGCTAGAAAAAACACAAGAGTAATACCAAGCCTTTGAATTAGCATTGAGCGAAACAATGCTAACTAATGCTAACGCTTTTTTACACACAACACACGGTAGAAATACCCTTATTACTATCTTAACTGCACAAACAAGATATACGATTTAAAGCTGAGACTCCACAGATTCCACACATGTAATGTCATCATCACTGTAAGACCTCGAATTCCTGGAGCTATCAGCCAGAAAAGAGAAAGTAAACAACATCCGGTTCCAAAAATATTACAATAATTACGTCTTACCTTTTTTGATTTGTGATCAAAATAAAAACGCATCTCAAGGTTAATCCAATGTCGTTGTGTCACGTAGAATTTTTCTGTCGCACTACAGCCATACAAAACACATCTATTCACCATAATAAAGGTCGGCTATTCACATGCAAATGCTATTGAATGTCCGCCATTGTTTGTGCCCGTCTTCCTATGCTTTCGTCATCACCCGAAGATTCCCGACGATTCCCGAAGTATTTCGTTTCATTGAGAGGGCGCAGTAAAATTGAAAATGAAATGAAACTAGGCTCATGAAATTAAAAAAAATGGTTTATTATGCTTCTTTTTAATAAAAATACATAAGTTAAACCCAAAATTCGCGGATTTCCACTATCCCTTTAAATTAAAATCAGTAGGCGAGGCTGTAATTTCTCCTGCTGTTACTCTCATGAGCGAGGCGGAACATAATAGTTGTATCATGCCAAAAAGCTGCTGTGTCGTTTATTACACCTCAAACATTAAAAATAATCCAGAGTTCAGTGTTTCTGTACTTCCTCTAAGAAGAAAGGACAGTAACAGAAGAGCTCTGTGGCTTCAGGCTCGATCGCCATTCAAATGACAGTGTTGTTTCCCCCAAAAGTGGGCGGGGCCGTAAAGTGACGTCGATGTTACTCTCATCTATGAAAATCGATAGCCTACTGCTATATTTAACCATATATCGATCCCGATCGTCGATTTCTAATGGCTTAATGCAATTGTTTGCCTGTCTGGCCATTGGAATCGGGCTCTTTGATGATCCAAAAATCTCCGGTTTTCTTAAATTTCTGATCGGATTGGCAAAAACTTCAGAATTTGTATTGACCGCCGTTCAACTGACAGCGTTGTTTTCCCCCAAAAGTGGGCGGAGACGTTATTTTTGCCCGGAAGTGACGCATTTGTTACTCTCATCTATAGAAAAAAAACTAACGGAGTAACGCACCATGTAGTAACGGTCTGAGTTACTGAATAAAAAAAGTAATGCGTTAGTCCCAACACTGCTAGTAAGTAACACAGTAAAGGTTTATA
Organism: Gymnodraco acuticeps; assembly: GCF_902827175.1. NCBI lineage: Eukaryota > Metazoa > Chordata > Actinopteri > Perciformes > Bathydraconidae > Gymnodraco > Gymnodraco acuticeps. The sequence goes on along the minus strand of NW_022990856.1, from coordinate 110,752 downwards.
TTTGCTGTCATAATTTGCTCTCAAAGATACAATTTATGATCAAAAATATTTTTCATACGTTTTCCATAGTGCACCAGGAAAAGCGCTATACAAATGTAATTTATTATTATTATTATTATAACCAAGGTTTTACGCTACAACTTAAAGAAGTGGACATACAATGACAATATGCTATAATTTAGCAATGAAAAGCAAAGTATGAGCATATGCAAATGCAACAATAGTTTGCACTGATTAAATGTACAAAGAGAAAGAACAAAAACCACAAGAAAATAAGTGAAAGCTATAACAACGACTAAAGTAACCATCCTACATTCAATCAAATATACATTTTGACTCAAATAACCACCCTCTCACTTGTTGCTCTGAGGGAGGCCACTTTTTTGTGTGTCTTCTTCTCTGGACCTAACACTCACAAGCATAGCCTGGTTTTGTGCTAGTCAGGAAATTCAACACTATTCACAGGAAGACAATAAAGCTCTCGTGTTACACGTGTGGCCACAGCTTGTTGTGTCTTGCCCTGATTGAAAAAGTAGGACAAATTAGAGAAAGTAATAATGAGTGAGGACATGGCTTCTGGAAAAAGTAAGAAGTAATTGGATCTGTAAGACAAATGTAGGGAAGTATTAATTAGAAGTAGAAAGTAAGTGACATGACAGATTTGAGTCAAATTAAAAGTAGCTCACATTAGTACTTAAGTACAGTATATGAGTAAATGTACTTAGTTACATTCAGACACTTCAGGTCACTTCATTTTAATGCACAATATATAATTGGAAAGAGAGGAAATCCATGCATACATATTTGCGTGTGATGGGAACGCTGAACCACATAGACAGCTAGCCTCCGAGGACAGATAATACCTGACCTACATCAACAACACAAAAACCTGGACTGTGTTTGTGTGGGTCTGTGCTGCCCCCACGCAAACATAAAGGAGTTAAGGCATACAGGTACATATACAGGCATAAGGCAACAAATAATGGTATAAGGTGAACTGGGAGGAGCTATAGAAGAGAATTGATGGGAAACGTATATAAGGGAGACCCTGCATGAGTCAATCACAGTCTGTCCTCTTGAAGCCTTCGTCAACTGCCAGCATCACCATGCGAGGTGAGATATAAATAGAAAAGTTGTAAAATGTTTTACTTTCAATGATAGGATTCTTTCTGGGTTATTGGTTAATAACTTTTGCTCTTCTCCCAGCTGCTGTTTTGCTATGTCTATTGGAAGCTGCCTTAATTCAGGCCAATATGTATGCCTGGAGGGGACAGGTGGTTGATTCCAAAACGGAAAATGGTGAGAGAAAAACAAAATTATAAAAAGTCATGGGAAATAGTTATTGAGTCGGCAGAATCTTCAACCTACTGAACTTCTGTGTGTTCAGCAGGCCTTACTGACCAGGGGTCGTGTGGTTGCTGTCTGATGCAGCAGCAGATACAAAGGATGAAGATGTTCTTCAACACAAGTCTCACTGAGCTGGAGCAGGAACTGACAAAAACAAAGAACATTCTCAACGATATTAGAGTATCCATCAATCTGGGTGATAGCTACAGTACAGAGACTGGTATCTTTACTGTTCCTCGCTCTCGTGTCTACAGCCTGGCCCTCACCGTCTAAAGCAGGGGTGCCCAACCGGTCGATCGCGATCGACCGGTCGATCGCGAGGAGATTCCCAGTCGATCGCGAGATGTGTCTAAAAATAGAACAACAACATTCTGTTTTATCGTTAATGTCCTGTAACATAATGTTCCTGTGCCAGAATAATGCACTTGAACGCATCAAAGCTTTGTGATTGGCCGGCATGACCCCATGTGTCGGGGCGTGGCTGGTGGGCAGTGGGCACTATAATTTCGCTGACGTTGTTGTCCGACCGTGTCAACAGGAGTGACAGTCCGCACACACACAAGACCGCAATTATGGCAGAAGCAAAAAAGCCAAAAATATATCATTTTCACTCCGAGTGGGAGGATGATTATTTTTGTATCTATTCCAATTCAAAGTCCATCTGTCTCTCATCTGCAATGCGAGCGTGGCTTTATCGAAGAAGGGTAATTTAGGAGCGGCATTTCAAAACAGTGCACAAACGCTACGAGACGGAATTCCCTCCTAATTCTGCACTACGCTCCAAAAGGGGAGGGGCCTGAAAGGACAGCTAAATGCACAGCAGTCCATTTTCACCAGGCCCAACAACAAGAGCAAGGCTGCTACCATAGCATCTTATCGTGTCAGTCACGTTCTTGCGAAACACATTTGAACTTATTCATTATAATTATTGTACAAAATGGTATAAGAATGCAAACATTAAGATCTGTTCTGTTTAAATTGATTATAGTCTATTATCAATTCAGGTTAAGAAACTAGTGTTGCGTGCATCCTATTTTAAAGGCATTTCTTTTTATATTCAACAAAAAAATTGTTTGATTCTATTAATTTTGTCTTTTTTATTGCACTTTGGCAGCAAATTCCTGAGTAGCTTCAGATCTGAGTTTTCTTATTAGTAAGCCGAATGTATACTTTTGTAGCAACACTATTTTTATATAATGGCAAAGAAAGGGTTCAGAGTATTTTCTTGTTTCCCTGTGTCATATGTGGCAGCACTGTTCAATGTTTCTTGAAAACATTACCCACTGTAGTGACGTGTGAATAAACTCCAACTCTGTATCAACAACACTGTTGTGTAACTTCAGTTAAATACTTGTATGTGTGTAGATTAGAAAGAGGTAAGATAAAGGATCTGCAGTATTTTATGAAGTATTCATCGTACAAAGGTCAGTTTTATACAAGTAGAAGTGTGTATTTACCTGGTAGCAGGCTGTCAGTAATGGCTACGACTCTCTATTTGGACTGGTAGATCTCGGCAGACTGGCCACTTTAAAAGTAGCTCTCGGTTCAAAAAAGGTTGGGCACCCCTGGTCTATAGTGACGCCGGGGCTCCTGGCAACACGTTGGCCGCCTGTGCCAGTCTGCAGGTTAACGGCCTGGTGGTGGCAGGATCCAAAGACAGAAATATGCAAGACCAAGAGGACAGCGTCACTATAATTGTGGCCCTCCACCTGAATGCTGGGGACAAGGTGGCTGTCAACCTGCCCATTGGATGTTTCCTCTGTGATGACAACAGCCACTATAACACTTTCACTGGTTTCTTGCTGTATGCTACTGATTAAGCTGCCCTGGGATTTGTAACTCTTGACCTCCTGATGAGGTTTGAGTCTGATACATGAAATCTTTCTGTAGTGAGAGGTGTGCTTTTTAGTTTTGAATCTATCTTCTCCATTGTTATCTTCAATCCATCTGAACACTCTCATCTTTACCTCCTAAACCTTTAGACCTTATGTCATCTTTTGACAGAAGCAATTATTTATTACAACATTTGAGGCCATTTCTAAATAACAGTTCAAAATGTTGTATATCTTTTAACCTATTTCCCATAACAACTAACTAATGCCATACAGTGTGAGTAACTTGGTTCTTGTGAAATCTTGTGTCATTTACTGATTTTATGTGACGGAAATGTATGATTTTTCTTTTTTATGTGGACAAAATAAATCAGGATTCTCAACAAAACTGTAGCCTTATGTGGTATTTTGTTTTAATCACCACAATGGGACCGTGGAAAGTCGAAAGAGTACTCCATTTGATGTAGCATTGAACTCATGACATTATTGGACTCACGGTGGGAAGATATCAGCTTTTTCCCCAACACATTATTTTTCCTTATCAAAACCTGCTACTAAATTAACATCACTACAACCCTAAATGGCCTCCAAACTGAATGGTATTTTAAGCCGGTGGCTCCTGTGTTTACTGCAAGACTAACTTTAAATGGCTTTTCTCTTGTTCGTCACTTCCTTTGAAACGGACACACTACCTTCTCTCAGGCGATACATTATACCTGGTTGGCCTTACCAACAAAGCCCTTTAGGGTGTGTGTCTGCGTGTGTGTGATTTCTACAAAATGAGAGCCCCCAGCGATGAAGAAATACAGCTTTAGTCATGAAAGTCATAAAGGCAAATAGGGCAACAATAAAAACAAGGACGAGCGATGCCAAAAGAGGAAGAATAAAAACGAGAGGTGACAAGGGCGGGACTCTCAGAAAAATATAAATATCCAAGTCTTTTGTCTCAGGATCAGTCTACGCACTTTCAATCCATCTGAAGCCATCATCCTTCACCAGCATCAACATGAGAGGTGAGACTTAATACAAGTTTCAACTACAGTGGCATAATATTTAGGATGGTAAGGGTTTCTAGCTTCACAGACAATATGGAATCCAGAATGACTTTTCAACTGAAAGGTCAGACATAATGGAAGAAGAGCAGGTTAGAAATATCCTAAATGAAGATGGCTTTTCAATGTGGTATTTAACAACGAAGAAGAAACACAATTCTGGGGACACATGTACAATGTAATGTAGGAGGGAATGGTCTCTTTTTAAAGCTTAAAGGCACGGAAACAGCAGTCCAGAGTAAGGTCATTTTTCCGAGAAACTATAATGCAAACCATTTTCTGCGTTTTATTTGTGTGCCTTTGCTTTCCCCCCAGCTATTGTGTTTCTTTGTATGCTGCATGCAGCTTTTGGTATGGACGAATATGGCTGGGTGGATCCTTCCTCTACTTCTGACACGGCATCCAATCGTAAGAGAGTTTTAAGAAAATATGTTTATTTTTTCCGTCAATACATAGTCAATGTGTCTGCACATACTTGCACCTGCAACCTTTGTCTTAATGTGTGTGCTTTTTTGTTTGTGAATGTATGCATGCACAGCGTGTTATTTGGATCAGCAATCGTGTGGCTGCTGTGTGATGCAGAAGCAATTGAACAAGATGGAACAGTACTTTAACTTCAGCTATGAAGGAATGCACCACGTCCTGACAGAATCAAAGATGGCCCTCAACAATTTCAGAGGTGAGCAGTCAGATCCCGCAAACAAACCAGGAGTCAGTTCATAACGTCATCAAAATATCTTAAATCAAAGACACGCTTTTTTATGCACTGGTTACACCAAAACCTTCCATTTGTATTCTGAAGGTATATTCATTCATGCCAGATTTATATAAAAAATACACGTCCCATATGTTTTATGGTTGTGGACAGTTTGTTGTTATTTATGGAGTGATACAAACAGATATTCAAAGTTGCTTATTTAAAAACATTTGACCCTGAATTTTGAACCTAGCCATATCCAATGTTAAGATTTCTGTTCGGGAAATCAATTTAACACATTTTCAAATAATGAAATGCCTCATTTGCTTATTGAACATAACATTGTGGAAAATGCAATATGTGAAATACAAAACAGAATTGTTTTAATGTTACTTATCAACTTGGTTAGTGAGTCAATGTTGCTTTGAAGAACAAAACTCCTTCACCTTATTCTTCCAACCTGATTTTCTATTCTTCTCTGCTTTTTCAGAGAGCCGCAGTGCCTTCTCTGTCGCTCTCAACAGCAACGCTAGAATGCTCTGCTTTGGCCCCTTCCCTGACGACAAACGCATCCCTTTCAAACACGTCTTCATCAATCTGGGTGATAGCTACAGTACGGACACCAGTATCTTCACCGCTCCTCGCTCTGGTGTCTACAGCCTCGCCGTCACCATCTACAGCGACATTGATTCTCCTATTAACCCCTTTGCCGCCTGTGCTAACCTGATGGTCAACGGCCATGCGGTGGCTGTTTTACCGGAACATAAAGGCAATGACCCTGAAGACAGTTCCACGGTGGTGGTGGCTGTGGGACTGAAGGCTGGGGACCAGGTGGTGGTCCTCCTGCCTGCAGGATGTGTCATCTGTGATAACCTAAGCCACTTTAACACTTTCACTGGCTTCCTGCTGCATACCACCGACTCATAGGCTAATTCTAACTGTGTAAGGCTTTGCACTTAACTGTTTTTGAGTCTGTTAGATAAATGCCCGACTTGAAGGCTCTAATATTTTTCTGATATTTTTACTATCACCAATCCTGCCGATGCTTTCATAATTTCCCTTTGAGGGAAGCCAAGTTTTTAATCAACTTATTTTTTCTTTTTCTTTCGTTGATGATCTTTAAAGCTACTAAGATGATTTTAAGTGAAATGTGATAGAAATGTGAATTCAAAAAAATGTTGTACCTGAAACTTACCACTGAAATAAACCAGACTTTTGAACAGACATGTTGGCATTGTGAGTCACTTTGTTTCAAACACCACTAAATATGTTATCGATAAATAAAGATTCAAAATTGATGTCTGCATGTTGTTGTTGTAAACAATGATGGTTAAATAATTTATTTGACTTTGTTCATTAGAACTATAACACATAGATTGCTTTTAGGATTAAGATATTTCTCAAATACATTTTGAAACATATGTTTGAAGCCCATAAGAAACAATTGTATTTACCCTTACTCCCCAAAACTCAATACAAGCATGACTACAGTACAATACATATTTGTAAAATCTCTATTTGAAGAGTATAGTCCAAATGTAATCAAATATGTTATAACTTTTTCTGAGGTCTCTTATTATGTACATTATTCTCGACAAACACCATATCTGCAATAAATCCAGTAAAAAAAGCCAATGTCAGCAGGAAATCAGAAACACATCTATAAATGTTTATTTTTCACAGTCATACTGAAAATACTGTTTTCATTATATCAAACATCGATATGATCTGGTGCCCAAAAACAATCATTATGCGCAGAACAGTGCACACATTACTTAAAAAAGCCATTCTTCTTCTTCTCCTTGTTCAACAAATCATCTTGGTTAACAGAGTAATATATCTAGATTCAGATGCAGATTCAGAATACCTTTGTGGTACATTACATGTACATATAATGTGTCTTTGGCACTGGTAAACATAAAAAACACTCACCATAAACAATACAACATACAATTCGTACACTGAAAAATCTGAAACGTTGAAATGCATTATGTCAACAGATTTCACATCACTATTTGTGGTTAGTTGAAAGCAATAATATTAAGTTTAAATAGTACTAACTACTAACCTAATACAGTTTTATTAGTAAAATGATACATTAAAATAAGGTGATGGTGTTAGTGGCAGAATGTCCTAAGAAGGTTCCTTTGGGCTTGGAAAGGGGGCTTACGTTTGAGTCAAGGTGTGTGTGTGTGTGTGTGTGTGTGTGTGTGTGTGTGTGTGGTGTGTGTGTGTGTGTGTGTGTGTGTGTGTGTGTGTGTGTATGTGTGTGTGTGTGTGTGTGTGTGTGTGTGTGTGTGTGTGTGTGTGTGTGTGTGTGTGTGTGTGTGTGTGTCTGTGTGTGTGTGTGTGTGTGTGTGTGTGTGTGTGTGTGTGTGTGTGTGTGTGTGTGTGTGTGTGTGTGTGTGTGTGTGTGTGTGTGTGTGTGTGTGTGTGTGTGTGCATTAAAAGAAATAAAGTTAAATATTATGCAGCAATGTCAAAGAGGTAATACAAACTCCTCTTTTCAGATGACAGGTGATACCTGTGACCATCCACACAAAACCCTGCAGGGTGTTGATTGAGAAAATGATAGTGGTGACGATTGAACATATAAAGACAAATAGGGCAGACGAATAAAAAAACACAAGCATAAAAAAAGGAGGAGCGCTGACAGAAGAGGAGGAATGAAACTTACAACCAGGGAGGGGCTCTGATAAAAAATATATATCCATGATACCTCCTCTACTGATCAGTCTATCACATCTTCCATCCTTCTAAAGCTGTCAACATGAGAGGTAAGACATGTTTAGAGGAAGTTAAGGTTCATATATACAACCTAAAGAACGTCTGGGTATATTACTACATGCATATGCTTTTTCCCTCCAGCTATCTTACTGCTGTGTCTGCTTCAAGCATCCCTAGCTGTTCCTTCCTTTAAATGGGACACCTCAAATTCAACAGCAGGGCCTGTGAACCCAAACGAAGGTACAGTAATGGTGCTTGGAACTGTGGGTGCATAATCAGGTGTCTGCATACAGTATGTTTATCTGCAAGTGTATTGTTGTGTGTTTGTCTTCAGTGTGTTCCATCGACAAAGGATCGTGCAACTGCTGTGTGATGCTGAAAGAGGTAAACAGGCTGAAGATGCACTTTGATGAAAAGCTGAGTGAGTTGGAGCAGGAATACGTACAAACAGTGAAAAGTCTCAACAGTATTGAAGGTGGGTCACACACACTTAAGACTTTTCTTCATGATACAGAAAACTCAATGATTTACTTTTTCTAACTTTCAATTCTCCTTTGCATTTACAGCCGGCCGCGTTGCCGTCTCTGTTGCTCTGTTAGATACCGATCACTTTATGTGTTTTGGCAAGTTCTCAATCGAAAAAATCATCCCTTACAAACACGTCTTCATCAATCTGGGTGATGGCTACAGTACGGAGACCGGTATCTTCACTGTTCTTCACCCTGGTGTCTACAGTCTGGCCGTCACCGTCTACAGTGACTCCGGGGCTCCTGGTAACCCCTTGGCCGCCTGTGCCAGTCTGCAGGTTAACAACCAGGTAGTTGCAGGATCCAAAGATAAAAATACAAGAGACCAAGAGGACAGTGCCAGTATAGTTGTGGCCCGTCAACTGAATGCTGGGGACGTGGTGGCTGTCAAACTGCCCAGAGGATGTTTCCTCTGTGACGACGGTAACCACTATAACACTTTCAGCGTTTTCCTGCTTTATCCTACTGAACAGTAGGCCTAGTGCACATACTTACTTACCAACTCTTGCCCTACTGACAAGGTTAACGTCTGCTAGAAGAAGTATGTTTGTGTGGTGCCTTGTAGCCCTCATGTCAATCTGTTGAGCACATGTCAATCTGTTGAGCACATGTTTATATCTGTCACATCGGATTTCGACCATTGTAATGTGAGTGTCTTCATTCTGCAACTGCTTACCTTTTGCTTGCTGTAATTCAATCTTGATACGATTTGGAGAAATCAACTTAACACTCATGTACCTGTAAAACGACAAGAAAATAAATCAAATAATCAAAGAAGATGGCATTGTGTGGTGGATTGTATTCAAACTGTGAATGTTGACACAATTGTACAAAAAATTGCCCTTACTTTGCTTTTCTTAATTCACTTTTACCATTGTGTATGGAACTGACCTATCTTGTATATAAAATTAAAATTGTAACTAATAACACATACATGAATCATAATGACCCGAGGGGGTATTCATTTGAAAGTCATTATAACCACCCAGGTGAAATAGAATATTTTATAAAGTGTAGATCACAAAAGGACACATACAGCACATCTAGATATGTAATTTAACATTTAGTAGTAATTTGTAATAAGTAGTAATACAAATGTATGCCACATGTTCACTACATTCAAAAATACTAGCAACTGTGATTTACATTCTGGTATTAAAGCTTTAACAAATGGTATCCTAAGGTCACGTAATCATATAACAGATGCTTTGGCATTATATTGTAATGATGCTGTTTTGGAAAAAAACACATGTTGTGAGGTCTTCTGATGAGTATGATGTTTGGGTCTATTGTGATTGGGCAACCAAGTCACATATAAGGTTCTCCAACTCATCAATTCTCTAGAGCAGGGGTGTCCAAACCTTTTTCACCGAGGGCCACATACAGAAATATATATACGAAGCGCTGGGCAACTCACTAGAGGTATTTTGCCTCATAAGTTAAGTTATAAGTTGGAAAAGTCAATCCAATGTAGGTAAATTATTCTTGATACTTGAAAATGCTTTAAGAAAAAAACAGCTCACCAGAGGGTTTTCATTTATTTTGTTGGCAGCTCATTCCTTAAAAAAGAAGCTTCAGATTGCTTATAATGAGAGGAAATAGGAAGGGTATATTTCAAGATTGTTATGTACATTTGTTATTGGGCTTTTTTCTTGTTTTCAACTTTAATTGACTGCATTTATTATAAAATTGGGACTATTAACACATGAATACTGTGTAATATACTTACATTATACATTAAGAAGTACAATATAAGTCATTATACTTTTTAATTTGCTGAGTGAGGGCCGATTCAAAATGGCCCCCAGGCTGTAGTTTGGACACCCCTGCTCTAGACAGCAGCTGATTTTAAGTTACAACAACACAACACATAGAACTGAGGTACAGCGTAGATATAAGATCTTTTTAAAAAACTAAAATGAGTTTCATATATTTTGGGGATACTGCTGTGTTTATGTTGAAGAATTCAGCAACAGGGTTGATTATTGAAAAGGTATTACACGTGGAAAAAACTTGTATGTAGCCTTTTGTGGCTGCAGAAGGAGATTAATAAAATCTGATCTGAATTGCTACTAAATATTGTGCTTTCTTTACTTTTTAAGTTCATTTTTCATAATTCTAATCTTACACAAACACATTCATTATCCAGCAAAATTAGCTTGCATTTGGAGGTGTGAATTTGAAGGTGTCAATTTATTTTCTTTGAAGCTTGAACAGCAAATAGCAGTTTTAGTCATTATATGTTACACAAGTAAACAAAAACAGCAGTGAGTTCCTATGGTGCATTGTTTTAATTGGCATCAGGAGGAATGTACACAGCAGCAACAAAAACAGCGATTATTGTTCAGGCATTCGGCCATCAATATTTGCTCTTTTCTAACTGTGTCTGTGTTCTGTTATGAGCTGAGTATGTGGCAAACATCTCTAACATTTTGCAGAAATAAACATCAACTTTGGAACAAAAAATAACCAAAACATTGAGCTAAAAGATGATAAAAGGGTTAGATACTGTTAGTGAGAAACTGCAGTCAGATGATACTTCTTTATGGGTTGCCAGCTTCCTCTCCTACATAAAAGTAGGCATGTAATCTATTGCTTATATCATAATTTTGATCATAGCAACTGTAATGACCCAACAACAACAACAACAACAACAACAACAACAACGCAATAGTGGCATTCTAGTGCAAACAAAAGTGCTTTTTTAAGAGTATTTCAAATGTGAATAATTAGCTTACAAATTCACCTCACAAATAGGGGAATCGATTTGTGCTCTGAATTTGTTATTGATGTTGACAGTTTTAGAAAACAATGGCCTATCAAATCCCAAATACATTTTTCTTGGATTCCTTTTACTAGACATTTAGACATTTTCCAATCATTTGTTCAGGAAGTATAGGGTCAAAAAGAATACTATGTTGGATAACATGACTTTATCTGCAAATAACCTTTTGGCAAACACAATAAATGATTATTTCCTTATGCATAGCTGATATGAAATATAGGACAGTTTTGCCCTATTTAGTGTACTCACTTACTTTATGATCTTTTCTATATTGTCAGCTTCAGGTGCAAACCCAGTTTGGTTTTTACTTTTTTACAAATTGTGTGTTAATAAGTTCATTAAAAAAGTGACATTTGCAATGACATTTTGTAGGTTATGTTCCTTTTATGAAAAGCTCAAACCCCAGGAAAATTAAATGAAGCTGAATTTCATGTCGCTATCAAACAATCTCAGAAAGATGATCAACTCTTTTATGTTCACTATTATAAAGTAATTCAAAGCTCTGAGGTCAGGGTGTAAAATTACCCATTTTTATAACATGAAAAATGAATCATCTAAAGGACTGTTTTGAAAGTGTAAAACGGACATGAGAACACATGATACACCTTGACCTCCTTGTAGAAGGTAAAACAATGTGAAGAACCAGGTCAGTGGAGATCAGACACAAACAATACAGCTCCTGTTGCTAAGACAAGTTTACTGTCAACACGGAAACACCCTGTTATCTAATAGGTCTAGAAGATGATCAACAGCGATATTGAAAATGACAAACTAAGGCTTTGAAAAAAGTGTATTGATAAATAACTGTGTATAGTAATGTGACAGACTGCTGAATGTCAAGCTCTACAAATATAAAGACAAGCATGTGTGGCGGAGTGGTGAGGGTAGGTGTTTAAAGTCGGTTGCGGACAACGCCACCTGGGGGAGTTTCGCCCCCAGGAAATTATAAAGACTAGGTCTAATACTGCTAAGGACAATCAGGTTCGTTTTACACCACGGGCAGAGACAGTTTTAAGGGTCAGCATACAGTTTTATTTATAACATACAAAATATCTAAAAACACAATACATTTGAATAAAATACCCACTTTGTGGAAACGGACAGGGCTTGGCTTACTACGGCGGCAGTTAACAAAAAGGGGAGTAAGGGGTCCAACATAAATCACCCGTGACACATGCACATACAAACACAAGCAGTTTTGTGATACAAAAAAAAAAAAATATGTTTTGTCAATTATTCATCATACATTTTAAAATATTCCTGTAATTCTAAAACAAATTCTAAACAAGAGAAAAACAACGGAATGTTTAGCCATATTTAGGATTGATGCCATATTTTGAGGTTTCCAAATAAAAATGCCAATGCGTAAACCTTTCTGTAAAGATTTTTCTAATTGAACAATTAAAATGTCAAACTCCATCTGCTGGTCAAGATCATGTCATGTGACTGAAATATTTTTAGTTCAATTGTTTTGACACAGATTAGATGAATACCACATATTTCACTTCATGCTTCTCACATGTTAACATGTTCCCCATGACATGGCAAAGATGTAAACGTTTGTTAATAAGCACCATCAATGTATGTGTAAGAATGTAAGAGAGATTGATATGGTGACACAACTTAGGCATGCTGCAAACAGCTAAAAATGTCAACAAAAAAAATAATTTAGAAGAACCAAAGCCCCATTATCGAAAATCCCTATATCATGAAACAATCAGCTTCTTTACCTGTACATTTTTTTCCAAAAGCAGCTTGTATTTCTTTCAGGTATTGAGATTCTTTGAATCCATCAAAGACCAGATAAAAGATGGCAACACCTGGCTGTTCATAAAATGGCTTTATGTCTTATTATTGTATAAATATTGCTCCTAGATCAAGATAATTTAATTCAAAAGAATACGTCTTATTTAGCCAGGATAACTATCGCATATCTCAAACCACAAAAAAAACATCATCAATACATCTGGGTTACCAACAATAACCCAAGGGAAGGTCATAATGGGAACACAGAGTATCACTACTATCTTCCTGTTATCTCGGCATGAGAACCAGGTGACGCTGCACGTTGTTCTCCGATTTAGGCTTTTATCGATAAAATAATAATACAGTTTCAGCTTCTTTTGTTTTCTGGCTTTTAGGCCATTATATTTCCGGGGACAATGTTATCCATATATCAGCCTTTCTGAGACACTGTTGTCCTCTAAGAGGCTGGTAATCTGAAACTGATGTCCTAATAAGGGCTATTATGGTCCAACCACAGTGTGCTGAAGGGAGCAACAGGATCAATTCTCAATTTTCCAGTGAAATAAAAACTATTGTTGTGCAATATTACGGGTCCTCTTGGTGTAAGTATTAGTGTCTGGCTTTGAAACCTGCGTGTGGATGAGTGTGTAAGTTTGTAGGTGTGTGTGTGTGTGTGGTGTGTGTGTGTGTGTGTGTGTGTGTGTGTGTGTGTGTGTTGTGTGTGTGTGTGTGTGTGTGTGTGTGTGTGTGTGTGTGTGTGTGTGTGTGTGTGTGTGTGTGTGTGTGTGTGTGTGTGTGTGTGTGTGTGTGTGTGTGTGCATGTGAGGAGGCGTAATTAACCTTCTCAAGGGGAGGTTCACCTGCTGTGCATCAATAAGAAGCTAAAACCATCCCCTGCTTTAAACCCTAACTGTCAGTTTGACAAACTCACAAGAACTTGACCAAGAAGAGGAAGGAAAAAAAAAAAGTAAGTGTTATATTTCTATACTTATTTAAGGCTTTCTAAAGGCATTGTTTGAAAGAGAAACACATTTGTCTACATGGCTGTCAACCACCAATTACTATACCAACAATTGAATAAAAAAAAGTATGATGAAGGGTGGTGGATGTACAGGTTTGAGATGTATATATTAACACATATGGAGTTTGTATGTCATCTCAGTTATTGTTAGTCTAAATACATCAAATCACCATTCATATAGTAAGCACTGGGGTTACTATTTCAAGCTATACTTCCAGTCACTTTTGGGTCATTGTATATCAATATCCATAATAGTGTGAGCCTATTTCTGATCACAATAAAAAAAATGTGAAAAGCAAATGTACACAAAGTTTAAGGCGTAACTATTTGGCTTGTTCAGAATAGATTTGTTTTCCTAGTAAGCATTCATTTGGTGTTTTGAAGGTCAAACAGATAAAAAACCGTGCTAGTCTTTAAGTAGAAATGGCTGCTCTTATTTACACATAGGGCTGCTTTTATTTCCTCACATAGAACGTCATAATTCCAATTAAAAAATATAAACAATGGTTGATGAACTGGTTGAAGTTGAAAAAAATATTTGATTTGAAAGCCTGTCTGCTCTGGGTGAATCCATGACTGATCCAATACTGAATAATTCTTTTTTTATTTCAGATGGTTGTTTTACCCGTTTTGTTCCTGTTGGGGCCGCTGTGTCTCAGTGGTCCTGCAGAGGCTCTGACCGTAGCTGAAACACTGAAAGAGGCTGCACGTAAGCTGCCAATAATCTTATTGTTTATTTTGTTCCACTTTAAAAAAACATGTACACTTAGAGCAGTTTATAGAGCCCATGCTGGAAAGGAGCGTGTAGAAGAAAGTCTTATTTTACCTGTCAATACAACAAATGACCATCGACAGCAAATCATACCTGACATCTTTCATCATACATTTTCTTAAACCACAAGTCTATTGAGACCTTTAAATCATTTGGTTAAAGGATTATTTTATAATCTAGAACTGATCCACATAGTTAAATGATGTCATGGATATATATCATCATGTCAGCTGTTCATCTATTTTGAATGCTTTGCAACCCTAACATGTTTTGTCTTCTGTTTTATAAGTCAGATAAAGTCGACAGAGAACTTCCTGGTTAAAACTGACCCCTCTATCCCTCCATTTTGAACGTCTCCCTCACATAAACTATTCTGGTTTTAGTTTTTTTTCCCTGACCATTCCTCCTTCTTATTCCAGTCAACTTGGACAAACCTCTGGACTGTAACACATGGGACTGCAAATGTGCCTTTGAACACCAGCGTGGCTGCTGCTGTGCTACCAAAGACATGTTTCAACTAGAAGATGACAGCTTCATGAGGACTAAACATTTGTGGTTCAATATCAGTGCACTGAAATACAGAGTAAAAGAGCTCACAGGTGAACACACATTCACTGATGGATGGTACATTTAGACCAACATATCCACAGAAAGTATGCTTCAAAAATCTTATGTGTACACTTTGTTGTTCAATACAATACATCTCTCTCTGTTACTCCCAGGTGGCGTCCGGGTTGCTTTCAAAGCTTCAAATATTGCCTTTTCAACTGCTCCTGGATCTAGTGACGCCTGCTTTGGTCCTTTCAATACTAACGTGCCAATCCCATACAACCATGTCACTCTTAACCATAACAATGGATACAACCCTGCCTTGGGTAGGAATCACATGCATACACACATGAAGGCGTTCACTATATCATTCTCAATGAAAGTGTGTAAAGCATTCATAATTGCAGTTACACCAACTATTTTCCTCCGTCTCCAGGTGTCTTCACGGCCCCTTCTGCTGGTGTTTACGTCTTCTCCTTCTCAGTCTTCTCTCAAGAGAATGGGCGTCTGTACTATCAAGTAAGCCCAACACAAACGATTGAACAAATACAGGATTTCTGAACAACTTCTGCTGATTTACTCAAAAAGCAGCAGCAAGTCATTTGTAACTTAAAGGTCACCTATTGTGCAAAATCCACTTTTTCATGTCTTTTATACATCAACATGTGTCCCCTCTTCTTCATGTCTTTTATACATCAACATGTGCAAAGAGATTCTGAAAGTTTCAGAAAAAAGATTCGCTCACTTTTTGTCCTGATCCATTTCTATAAAAACCTGTCTGAAAATGAGCTGATCAGATTTTGCCCACTTTATGATGTCATAACGATGTTTTGGCTTGTGTAACCATTAGCCAATCACCAACCAAGGTAACCCCCCCCACCTTATCACCTGAATCTCCTCCTAGAGCACCATTGTGTTCTTTTTAACCAAATATCTCGCAGAGGGGCGTGGGGAGGGGCTCCTTATTTTCATCTAAAGTAACAGACACAGAATCAGCACTTGGGGCTGAAACAGAGGGGATTATGGGATGCTGCCATGATCTGTTGGGTATTTCAAGCCAAACACTTCAGAGACATGTTTTGTATATAACTGAGACCTATAATATATTGATGAAAAACAGTATAGTAGGGGACCTTTAATGTTTCGTTGTGTCTTTAGGTACAACTGATGAAGAATGGAGAACGGATAGTCGGCGTGTGGGAGAACAATCGACAAGACTCTGAGGACAATGCTAACCAGGTAAGAAGTGAAAAAGAGAGAAGCAATAACGGGTGATCAAATATTACAATAATACATCAAGATTTTGCACTGGCTTTGTTAATCTTTGTATTGTGTATACTTTCAGAACGTGGTGCTGGAGCTGCAGAGAGGTGATCAGGTGTACATTGAGCTGATGTCCGGGAGAAAGCTCTGTAAATTCCTCGCAGAAAATATCTTTACTGGTTACATGCTGTACCCCCACACCAACCCTTACATTGATATGTATGAATATTACATTATGTCAGACTCCTGGACCTTAAATTAGAACATTTTAGGTGAACAGGAAAAGACGTTCACACTTTGATGTGTGCATTTGTATTTAGGCATTTAAGATTTATGATAGCATGAAAAGAGAAATGTTTGAATCCATTAAAAAATATATCTGAGAATGCCTGGCAATAACCAACACTACAATATAATTCTGTGTGCAGAAGAAGTGTGACTTTGTTTTGATTTGGAAATAATAAAAGTTTATTTGAAGCGTGATGTTATTTTATTTTCAAATTTCTTATTGATCTATCTATTTGGTTTATCAGTTTAAGTCACATTATTGCAAAAGTTAAATTACATATTGCTGAATAATGAAGTTTCACTGAAAATAAAATAAACATCCATTCCAAATTGAATTGAACTAATCGAGAGAGAGAGAGAGAGAGAGAGAGAGAGAGAGAGAGAGAGAGAGAGAGAGAGAGAGAGAGAGAGAGAGAGAGAGGAAGAGAGAGAGAAGAGGATGACCTGTGACGCGAACGGAGCCTCCTCATTGGAGCGGAGGAGAGAGAAAGAGAGAGAGGGGGGTTCATTTGAGAGAGAGACAGGGGCCATGAATGGAAATCGGTAGCAGTCAAGACTTTGACAAAATTAGGGAATGATAATAGAGTCATAACGCTTCTGCTAGCGTTTGACCTACATGACAATATCGCGAAACACTGTAAACAAACGCCTTTAATGGAACCACATGCCAGACCAAGTAAATTCCTTCAGTTGGATAAACACATGATGTAGCTCACACACATGCTGCACACACACAGGCACACACACTATGAGAGTTAAGACATGCCAGTCATTTCTGTAGGAATCTTCTGAGGTGTGAGGAAGCACTGGCTTGTGGGTCCATGCTCTCTTGCTCAGAGTAAGATGATTGATACTTCCCATATCTGTCCGTTATGTAAATAAATAGCTATGGCCAGGTGAGCCTGAGCCTAGGTGGTGGATTGTGTTATTATCTTGTTCCAGTCTTTATGCTAAGATAACCACCTGCTGACTGTAACCTTATATTTTGACTGACAACTATGTGAGTGGTAAAGCACCAACATGTAAAAGGAGGGGTCGTCCCAATTATGATGAACTATTTCAGTTTTGCTTTCTATTTATAGTGGCAATAAAATGAATGTTAGCTCTAACACATATCATGGTCTGACTAGCTGGATCAGCAATAAAAGGCCTTTGACATTAATAATATAATTGTTCCCTAACTATTTAAATATATGCTCACGAATAAACCATTACTCAGTCAAACTGTTGAATGCTTTGTAAGGTGTTTGGTTGTGAACAACACTTTCATTCACCAGGAAAAACACAAAAAATCAATAACAATTTAAAGAGATCCATTGTTCATATCCTAAAGTATTACACACTTTTAAGTACAGTATTGATATCACTTAAGAAAAATGATGTGATCAAAGTTACTTGAAGACACTGTGACTTGTTTTCATGACCAACATCTTTCCCCAACCAAACGTTATGGAGGCCTAAACATAAGCTTTGAGGTTTAATAATTTGGAATAATAATACAAATGAAATCGATCGATGAACATTTAACTTATGTTAAATATTAAAATGTTTTGTCGGACTGGAAGAACATTTCATTATGTTAGTATAAAACATAATCCAGGAAGAATATAATTTCCTGTGTTTGTTATCTAGAGCAAATCAGTTGCATAATTGGAAAACATATAATGAGTACCAAATTCTTCCTTATTATTTTGTATAATTTACTTTATTAAAGCAGGATTTAATAAGATGACCTCAGCCATATGGGATATCACAGAAACAAAACAAGCTAAACATTTTGTGGTTTTGGCCAGGTTGTTTTTTTAATATCACAAAGGAATAAGGATGTGTATCACTGTGACCTTTTTACCTGTGGTGGACTATGGTGATTTGATTTATATGAATGCACCTGCCAATTGCCTGGTCAAGTTAGATGCTGCGTATCACAGTGCACTGAGATTTGTGACAAACTGTAAAGCATTAACCCATCACTGTACCCTGTATGCAAGGGCAGGTTTACTTTCACTAACTGTACGGAGGCTCAGTCACTGGTACATTTTTATATACAAAGCCATGTTAGGGAAACTTCCATCTTATATCTGCTCCCTGATCTCACGGTGAATTGTAAGTGGCTACTGCCTGAGATCAAATGCTGTGGTTTTATTAAATGTGCCAACTGCTAGGACTGTCTTAGGGAAGATAGCTTTTAGTTGCGCAGCTCCTCTGTCTTGGAATAGTCTGCAATTGAAATGGAAACTGAGCAATCTGGTGCCACTAAATGTTTTTAAAGCTCGGTTGGATGCTACTCAATCGGAAGCTGTTGGTACCTGCTCATGTGGATAGATATTGTAAATTGTAATCCCTGTAATGATGCTGTATGATGTCCTTTTTGTTGTTCTGTTTATGTTTTTATGATTTATGTAGAACCTACTTGAGCAGGTCTCCCTTGAAAAAGAGATCAATGATCTCAATGGGATACACCTGGATAAATAAAGGTTTGAAATTAAATGAAATGGCCAGTATTACAGATTGGTTTGTGTTTGTGTGCTAAAAAGTGAGTGTTTAAATAACAGTTGTTACATACAATGTTGTCCTCCTGAGAGCGATCAATTCAGCTTCTAGCTTTCCACTAAAGGAGTGAAGCCAACTGCATCTATGAGCATATGATCAACACCTCTCTCATTCAAACAGGACTGCCCAAAAGTGACTGGTATGGAACAAAAATGTCATAAGTGGTGGTGGCGTGGTATATACACACACACACACACACACACACACACACACACACACACACACACACACACACACACACACACACACACACACACACACACACACACACACACACACACACACACACAAAAGGTGGAGGTCCAGGACTTACAAGGAGTTCTCTGCCTGAATTATGATGACAATTTCCTCCTCACTCCCATCTTTCTCACCC
Source organism: Gymnodraco acuticeps (assembly GCF_902827175.1). Classification (NCBI taxonomy): domain Eukaryota; kingdom Metazoa; phylum Chordata; class Actinopteri; order Perciformes; family Bathydraconidae; genus Gymnodraco; species Gymnodraco acuticeps. Next base: position 91,223 of record NW_022990856.1, on the reverse strand, counting down.
CCTTCGTCTCCTCTCCTCTCTCCCTTCTTTCTCCCCTTTACATCCCTTTTGTCTACAGAGTTCTTTTTTTCCTTAACCCATCAGTCTCCTCTCCTATCCTTCTCTCTCTTCCTTTCATTGGTTCATTCGCTCCTCTCGTGTTTCATCTTCTCCTTCTCATTTCCTTTCCTCTCCTTAGTCTTCATCTTCTTTTCTCCTTCGTTCTCCCATCTCCTCTCCTATTATCTTCCATTGGTATGCAAACATCTCTAAACACAAAGTCATATTTTACATAATTCCTTCCTTACAGTGGGATAGGACCAACGCCTTCATTCTTTTGTCCACATCCTTGTCCTCGTTTTTTGTAAAGTCCTTGTACTTTTTTTGTAAAGTCCTATTACTTCTCTCTCCGTCTCTACTCCTCCCTTTCTCCCTTCCCATCAGCCTCAATCCTCCACCTCACCATCTTGCTACAACTTTGACAGAGGAGGGATGTGGCAAAAGTATTTGGAGAATTCCTGCTGACCAAACCAACGCCTGGCTGCTGTCTCTGATCTACATGGAACAGCTCTACCCAAATAAGGCTGGGCTTTTTAACCAGACGTGAGGGGAGGAGACGCACAGACAGAGAGAGGGAGCTGCTGAAAGGCCATGCCCTTTTAAGGATTAAGTTTCCTTTTTTTCCTCACCCTCACTCCCTCCTATTTCTCCTTCACGTTCACTACCTCCTCCTCCCTCCCTCCCTCCCTCCCTCCCACCCTCCCTCCCTCTCTTGGTAGACTAGTGAAGTCATCTTTCCTCATCTGCTCCTTTTAAGCCGTCATTTTTGAGAGGGAGGTCCCTACGACGCATATACAAACACTCAGTCAAGCATCCTCACTCGTCCCAACACGCTGCACTAGTAGCCAGCAGACAACTGACCTATTCCTTCACACAGTGAGTATACTTTTATTTTATTCCTCCAAAAAGCTCTTGAACTGGATTTGGGACAGTTAGTTTGAGAAGATGGCAAATGGGAAGAGGCCATCGCTCTATTTTTTAGTCGGTAGTTTTGAGGACTATCTAGTTATTTATCCTAAATATGCGTGTCCTTTGTCTTCTGTGTTTTATATGTAAGATCATTTAAAAAAAGAAGGGCATTGTAGACATCCAAAGATCAATGTGTAAATACCTTGACTTTGAAATTCATGCTGCAGATTTTGGTTGTGAAAATTGTTTAAGATATTTCTGTTTGAATTTTCCTCAAGTTCCTCAAATGTATTTATTGAGTTGGTTTCATAGGATCAATCAAGTACTGTTCTCTTGTTAAGTTTCATAATAATCATCTTTTAAAATACTGGGATTGTCACAATAACACAAAAACCCTGATTGTGTCATTGCCACCATGTCTCCTAAATATGATTTGGATGTGAGGGGAGGAGAAGCAGAGAGGTGAGCCAGACAGCGATGCATATCTCTGCATGCAGTGCACATACTTTTTATTTGTACAAGCAAATGATACTCCCACACATCCATGCACAGGCTTTGGAGGCCTGTGAATCCACAAGGCATGAAAGGTAACTGCATACTGAGCACAGAGATGCATCTATTAACTACATATTTTATAATCAGTCACACAGAAATACAGTATCTCAACTCAAGACATGTAAACTCCAAACTTTCACTTTGTGTTCATGGGGACTTGTATGGATAAAGACTTACTGGTAAGGATGGCAGCACACCCAGTGATTCCAGTCAAACCAGTCCAGCAGTAACGTGCAGGACGTCCCAGGGGGCAGTTCAGCTTCTAAGCAGCAGATAACACTATCTCCTCTGCCAATCAGGTTGCAGCACATAAACACAGCAGAACATAATGGTTTAAACGACCAGGAACTAACCACATCTGCTTAAAGCACTCTTTTCAGAGTCAGGAGAAAAACATCAGCTCAGACACACAGCAGATCTAAAGTCTGTCAGAATGTTCCGAATCATAAAGGGTCAGCAATTTCAGAAAATGCTTTCAATGCTCATAAAAGTCTGGAAAGGAAAGCATTATATAGCCATGTAAGAAAAGGATGTTCAGTTTGTCAGTTGCAGAAAGGGCATCCTTCAACCAGAGGACTGCAAATACATTAACACTGATGCATTGTTTTCCATTTAGCCAAGAATCCAGCTGCTTTATAACAAACTCTGACCTCTACCAATTCATCATGTGGTGGTTAGCTAGTTAACTGAAGAGGAGGGGAGGCGGCATGACGCCATGTCCTCTCCGGCGGCCGCAGTCGCCACAGCCCTCACACTGGTTTCCTGTTCTGGCATTAGACAGATTTACCATGGTGATAGAGAAACAGAGCAGAAACACAGCTGAGACAGATATACGGATGGAAGGACGGAGGAGATGAAGTCATGTTTGTGGGATAAAGCATTTTAAGCTGTCTTAATTTAGCTTTTGTTCCTTTTTGTTTTATAGTCTTTTCGCTTTTTGTAATGTTATTATTCATGGTTTTAACTTTATCGTAATTCAGAATGGTACATCAGAAGTATTAATCGATTAAAACTGCAAAAAGTACTACAACACGGCATTTGCTTTATGATCGTACAGACTTTCTTTTTATGCACGGAAAGTTAGATTTGTTTAGAATGATTGCTGTTGATGCTGTATGACAAGAAGTATTAGCATCAGCAGGGATATTTGTATGACTTCTAGCAGGACCTAATAATTGTGTAAAGTGTATGAAAAGTTGATAGATCAGGCTGTAGACTATTCAAAAAAGCAGTTATAGTTAGGGTTATATGAAATGCCAAGTGAACAGTGAGTTAAATGTTCAAGGAGAAGCAGCCAGATAGCACAGAAGCTTGTTTAGCAGACAGAGTTATTGGTCCTGGGCCGGGTCCCAAGGATAACAACAGGTCCCTAGATACACATGAATACCAGAAATAGAGGCCCTCACGGACTTGACCTCTTAAAATATTATGAGATGTTTGTACGGTTGTCATACACTGACTGCACACAGGACATAAGTTATAGGGGAAATACAATCTTCTCGTCTCTTCTCTCCTCATTTCATTTATTTTCTTCCATTTTCTTCTCTTCCCTTCTCTTCTCTTCTCAAGACACGAGAAGGCATTGAGTGCACATTGTGGTGGACATAACTTCTATTTTTTTCCCTACAAAGAGTGTAGTGTGTGTTATTCCCAATTGTGGTCCAGAGAGAAGTTTATAAGGCCAGGAACTACAAGCCAATGGCAAAAAGTTAACGGCATACCAGACAAACATTACTCTGTAATAATGATTATAAAATGACGCATGTCAGTGGGAAAAAGCAAGGGGTACGAGTGTGTGTGTACAAGTCAGAGCTAAAGGCAGACAGATGAAGATAATGTATCTGAACTTCTGAGCGGTTGAGTGTAAGTGAGCGTGGTGCCCAGCATGTGTGTTTGGTTTTTTGCGGCCTGGAAAAGCACCACAAGGAATGTGAGGAATATTAAAACAGGGTTGGTGGTAAGGCTCAGCGAACACTGGGCAGGAATCCATTAATGTCGTTGGCATGCAAACTCTCACATGCAGTATATCTATTTGCAGTTTTGGAAAAAAGTATACATACATCTGCTGGTGGACATAAACCCATCTTTAAATGTCATACTGACAGGTGTGACATATCAACATGCTGAATAAAGAGCATGATTAAGACATTGAGCAAAAACAATGATTCATATTTTTCTTCAGTTGAGTTTGTATTCTGGCAATATGAGAGAACAGTTCTTAATTTAAATATTTGTCCTACATCAGTCCAGTCTTGGCCGAGATTGTCATTTGTTTGCAAAGTCTGTTTAGGCCGATTGGAAACATCCTGACACCAACAGAAAAGACTCAGCAAGGGTTCACTCTTATCCATCCAAGATGAGTGTCTTCCAGTCAGCTCCTGGGTTTAACCTTTGACATTTGAACTTTAACCTCCTCAGGAACAAGTTGAAGTGACCTGACATCAAGATGGCAACAAAGGTTGGGTGGTGCAGACAGCACGTTCATTGGGCTTTGCTACACTTGGCTTTTGGCCAAAGGCTTACAGAAGCATAAGACAAAAAAAAAGTGCTCGCAATAATTATTGTGTTAACAGAGACAAAGAGAGAGCTAGAGAGAGTGTGTGTGTGGTATGTGAGTGTGTGTTTGTTAAGGCACAAATAAGAATATATGCAAAACAAAATCAGCTGGCTGATATAGTGCTCCCATTGTACACCACTTTGCCTCAGACACAGGTCCTGATGGGCTAAATGGTGTGTATTAGGAGACAAAACGCTGTAAATGCAAACGTTCTGGGAGCGGTGATTAAAATAGGTGCTGGGCATTTATGCTTAAATACACGCTTTGACATGCATGTCATGTATAAGTGTATACTACAGTACATTATAAAATGATATCTGTGTGTGGGTTAGGGTTATTATTATTATTTTACATCTGTGCATGTTTGTGCTTACAGGCTACCTTCAAATGTTATTGCAATTGAATGTGAGTGCTGGCTATTGTTTATATTGCAAAAGCTTTTTGGACTAAAAGACAGTAAAACTGCAATGACGCACACAAATACAGTAAGTTCACAACATCTGTCTGTATGATGCCGTTAGTTGTCATGATGGGAGATGAATCCAAATGCTGATCCTCTCATTTACTTTCATACTATGTCCAGAGATAATATTTATTTTTTCTTTGACTCTTCTTTACTTCATCTCTTCATCTCCTCCACACTGGCTTGCTCTCCGATCTCCCTCCACCTTTCCTCTTTTTCACGCTCTCTCAGGGAGTCGGCATGGCTAACAAAGGTCCATCCTTCGGCCTGAGCCGGCAGGTTCAGGATAAGATCGACAGCAAGTACGACCCTGAGCTGGAGCAGATCCTGGTGGAGTGGATCAGCCGTCAGTGTGGCTCCGGGGTGGGGAAGCCAGAGGCCGGCAAAACTGGCTTCCAGACCTGGCTGAAAGATGGATGTGTGAGTGCAACACAACGGTTTAATAGATGTTTTTTTTAGTTCTTATGGTTCATGTTTTTAATGCCTCTCCTTCCTATCTTTCCCTTATTTGTCTACCTCTTTTTGTACCCTGTGTCACTCTATCTGTTCTCCTCAGGTTCTTAGTGAACTGATTAACTCTCTGTTCACCGGGGACAAGCCAGTGAAGAAGATTGCGAGCTCACCCGCAGCCTTCAAACAGATGGAGCAGATCTCCCAGTTCCTCAACGCTTCCGAGAAGTATGGCGTCACCAAGACTGACATGTTCCAGACCGTGGACCTTTGGGAAGGTAAGAGGGGGTTCATTGTCTTAATTCCTCGGTTAATGAAAAACATTTAATGCCAGGCGACAAGACTTGGCTTGGGTTCAAATTCTTCTTTATATCAATTACTCACCCCTTGTTATCTCAAATGATTGAAGACAACTTAGTTTCACTCGCATGCTTCCACATTGAACAAGGAATCAAGAAACAGAGAAAAGTATTGATCAATTAAATTAAACTGTCAACAATATCAGTCAGCAAAATAAATAATCTATGCAGTCTAATCCAAGTCTCACTTATCCAGTCCTATGATCAATATTTCTCAAACACATGCATATGTGCTTAAAATGATTTAACACTGCACGTGCGAGACTGTATATTTGGAAGTGATTTAAGTAGCAGGGGATATGGCAGACATGCAAGTGTTTGGACTTAGTGAGCACAAAACTGAACACATGAGAATTTGATTATACCTCACAAGTTGTTTAGACGTTTGTAAACAGATGTTTTGATTCAGTTTTGCTGTTGTTAACGAGCACCCCATTCACATGAACCTTTGGAGAATTTTCTCAGTCTTGTTTATCCTGGGTTTGTCATGGAAGCAAACAAGGAAAAACAAACACGGCGTGAGAAGCTGAATCAACATTTCATTTAGTGTTAATCCTATCCATTATGTGTGTGTGGACAGGTAAGGACCTGGCGGCGGTGCAGAGGACTCTGTCAGCTCTGGGCAGCTTGGCCATCACTAAGGAAGAAGGCACATACAAAGGAGAGGCTAACTGGTTTTTCAAGTGAGTGTCATATGCATGATCTAACCAACACCAATTACCATTAGCTGTATAGCTGTATTAACTCCGAAACATTTTCAATGACGTGTTGCAGGAAAGCCCAGGAGAACAAGCGAGACTTCTCAGATGACCAGATGAAGGCGGGCAAAAACGTGATTGGCCTACAGATGGGGTCCAACCAGGGAGCCAGTCAGGAAGGGATGAGCTATGGAAGACCCCGGCAGATCATGTAAAACCACTGAGCCAGATACCCCTAACCTCCTCAGCCCCTGACACCTTCTTACAGCCTGTTAGTTTAACCGGTACACTACAACTCCCCTTTAACCTTACATTTCTTTCTGCTTTAGATTTTAGCTTCCCTCTAACAGATACCCTCGACTTCCTGGTCTTGACACTTTAGTTTACACAGAGTTCACCATGCTTTGTCCTTCCACTGCAGTTAGGAACAGTACTACCTTAGCAGTCTTCAGTGGAAATAGTAACCAGAAAAATGACCGATGCATTGCCTTGGTGGTAAAAACAAAACAGTGACAATGTGCCAAACATTGGGCTTTTCCTTTCTAATATAAATCAGCACTGATATTACAGATAACTGACCACTGTGTCATCTCTGATAGCCTCAAAACCATGTTGGAAATAATAATTATTAAGTATTCTATTAGATTTTAGAAACATTGGTTCTGGATTCCAACACAAAGAAATCATCTGTATTTAGATAGATTGCATAAGGGATATTCTTACCAAATTGAATAACAACAGAACCCACGACGTACCTTAACTTGGTATAATTTACAATATTGTTACTTGTTAATTGTTCCTACCTACCACTTACCACAATGCCTGCTGTATCAGCGCCGATATTTTTTGTACATTGTCTTATTAAATAATGACTTTGAAATACATTTCTGAATTGACTTTGTGAATCTGGGTAATTCAATTTGACAATGATGCATAATGGGAATATTGACATGTCACCACTCACTGGATCTTTTTTTACTACTATTATTTCAAAGACTAGCTACATTTATTAAAAGTGTGTCCGAAAATACAAGTTGCATGCTCGTATTGGGCATGTGACCAATGCTAAATAAAATCCACTTGTGTCTGTGCAAAATGTTCAGCTAAGAAGAGATCTCTTCACAGACAGAAGTAACGAGAGCCACCAAAAACTCTTGATAATACAGATATGTTACCTAAGTTTTAAAACAGACTTTTGAAAAAAATAAAGTTTTGATTCTGGTAGTTTAAGGTTATGCCACTTTGGGGATTTCACAGTTCCAAAAAGGTCATACAGCCTTAATGTAATTTAGTTTTAACTTGTTTTAGATTTAGGGCATGCTTGCAGTGTGGTTTTAGGAATTGCAATTTGTAAATGTTACATTATATGTATTTTAGACTAGTATTGTTAAACACAAAATCGAAAACAACCATATTATATCATAATCAGTATCACTGATTCTAAAAAGTGTGTTACTACGTCTTTCCCTGTGTTCAAAACATTAATCTCAGAAGATTTTCCATCAAGTATTTTATTATCATTCAGATCACCTGTGACTTGCACAGCAAAACACAGCTTCCAGTTTCCCTCCAAACACTCCTTACATTATAAAATTAGAACTCTTTAATACATTCTTACAAAACAATGTGTATAAATCATTAAACACACTTGATATATATCTGTACAGCAGGCACACATTGTGTATATATTACACTTCATAAAAAAATACCTATACAAATCCCACACTTGAAAATCCCACTTCAAGTTTTTATCAGTAGTTGGTTATAACCTGCAGATAATAACCCAAGACTTTAAAATAAAATACATCAAATAACACCTCAGAATTAAAAAAAAAAAAAAAATTCCTCAGCAATCTCATGGAGCCTCACATTTGAGGAAACTTTTTCCAGGGAAGACCATAACAAACACACCCGCTCATGTCACAGAACACACACACACCCGCTCATGTCACAACATACACACAGTACAAACACACTCAGGGGCAGCACACACTCACACACATATCGATATTTGTACATTCCTATAGCGCACATCAAAAAAAATTAAACAAACCATCTTTCTCTTGGTTTGATTACCCCCACTAGAAGTAAATCCCACCCGTCTAAGCTCAGTTCTTCCATGGGAACACATGTACACAGACCATTCTGTATTTACCCTTTCACGCATGCAAACATGCAATTGTACTGACACGTTAAAGGAACACTTCAACCTTATAATACTATATCAATGACTCACCCTGTGTTACCTTGAGTTCTGATAGAGAGAAAGGTCTTGATGAAAATATAAAAGGGGCGGCATTTAAGACATTTCCAACTTGCACAATGAGTAATGTGCCTGTGCAAGGGGAAGACTGTTAAGCAGAGGGTTTCAACAGGTTTCAAAAAGTGGCTGTGTTTGAGAAGTAGTGAGCTATACTGGTTAAATACGTGTGTAAACAGATGTTCTGATACAGTTTTGCGATTTTAATAAAACGCGGCCCTGATTTACTTAAATCATCAAGACCTTTTTCAGTTTTTTCGTTTAACTTGGAAGTAAATGGTCCCTTTAAACCATATAAGGTCCCACTCCAGTTCATGCCTGACCCAAACCTAATCCTGATGGGAAATGTAACCCCAGGACCGGCTTAATATCCCCACTTTAAAAAGGATTGTCCTTATTTCATTTTTATGTTTAGAGGACATTAGTTATTATGACAGGTGCACGAGAACACCCACTGCCCAACACATACTCACATTGCCACAAAGTAAGATTTTCATAAAAGGCCACGTGTTTGGAGAATACAGACAAAAGGTCCACTTCTCAGTCAACTCCATCTGCAGCACAGCACCACAGATACAGTTGACTAGAGGCTGAATATGTTTGGAGAAGATAGTGAGAGCCTGAGACGTCCAATGAGCAAAGAGAGACGGGATATAGCCCCATTGTTTGGCTCAATGCTATGTTGCCGGCCAGTCTCCATTTAAAAGCGGCACTTGGGTCTCGGATGCAAACACTGCATGCAACTCCACCCCGGAGTCCTGCTCCTCTTCCACCTTAACTTCCTCCTCCTCTGGCAATGCCTCCTCCACTCCTCCTCTCCCCCGGCGCCCCCCCCTGGCCCGGTGGCCCTGGCCCCGTCTCTTGCGCAGGCAGAGGAGGCCCCTGAGGTCCATGTGGGCCAGCGTGACCTCCAGTGTGTAGTAGAGCGACCAGAAGAGAGCAAAGCAGCCCAGCAACAGCAGGAACTGGAAAATAAAACAAACAGAGAGACGGAGCGAGAACGTAAATCACTGAAGGATGCATGTGTGGATGATGTGGTTAAAGATAAAAAGAAAGAACAGTTACAAAAGAGGAAACTAGAAAGTCAAATGGATGAGCGAATGTGACCTAAGTATTCCTTTCTGGTGTGGTTTAGCTGGGATCTATTACTGAAGGTCTATGGGATTGATTTTCATCTTTGCTATAAGGTTGGCAAAACACTTTAATACTTCTTTGCATGGGTTGACCTAATTCACTTTTACTCTCACAACGTCAAATTTCACATCCAAATCCTAAATGAAGGTGAGCATTATTTGTTTGTTTTTTTAACACAAAGTAACTGGCAGGGAGAACTTCTTGCCAGCCAGCGTCTATCCCCCAATTTCAGATGTATAAGGTTTCAAATGAGAGGTTATGGTTATATAGCATACACATCTGAGGTCTAGATCTGCCATTAAATAAAAGGCGTCTGTTCCTTTGAAATAATATCCACAAAAAAGGAAAAATAAATAATGTTGGGCTAGCAATTCCATATTATCCTGAAATTGAACTTTAATGTAATGAGGCGTGTTCCTGACATGTCTGACATAGTGAGTCAGTATGAACATTTTTTAATTTCCCAGTATCAGAACTATTGGTTTTATTCTGTGAGGACATTCATATTAAAGAGAAAGATGGTTAAAAGTGAACGGTTTACCTTGAGGCTGTTGGAGGTGAAGGGGCTGATGATTTCTGGAGGGATGTCCAGGCCTGGAGGGCAGGGCAGAGAGAAGCTGCTGTCCAGAAACTTTCCACTCATAGCCTCTTCCACCAGCCTGTCAATCAATGAACAGCCAATCAACAAGCAGATCATTTATTTTAAATTGTATTTATTTAACAGGGACAGTTAATTAACATTGAGTGTGCCAGAGTTAGCCAAGAAGATATTTTTCATCTGTAGTCCCTGGACATATTTTATAAGTCAACCTAAAACACATTTCATTTTAAACAAGTAAATACAATCAAATTAAAAACATGCAACATACATTACTGGAATACTTTTTAAAAATTTTTTTTTAAAAAGACAGAATTTTACACATTTTAAAATCATCTTTCTGAATTTTGCCAATTAAAATTCTCTGAATCAAATCAGTAGCTACAACGATTTCAAATGGGAATAAAAAACAAAACACAAATCCAGGGCAAACAGGCGTTCAACAAAACTGAAGATGTCCATACACTGTATGGCAGCGTGTTCTTACCTCTGCCTCTCCTTGACCTCGCTGAAAGTCATAGAGGAACCATACAGAGTCAACTGCCACCGCTTCAAGAACCCCACAGAGGCACACTTCTCAACGGATGGCTCCTCTACAGAAGCAGAGAGAAGGGTCAGTAGGGAGGGGGGGGGGGACGTGTACATGAGGTCACAATGAAACAAAATGACAGAAATGGGGACATGTCAGTTGTGTGACTGTGTCTTACTGTGGTCAGATATCTTGATGATGTACTGGCCTTCAGCCTCCTCTCCCCAGCAGCGCACAGTAGAGAAGGTCCAGTCCTGGTAGCCTGAAGAGTCGCTGTGTGCAAAAACACAAATATACAACTTTATTAGATTATAGTTTAAAGCAGAGGTGGGAGTAAGTCCTACATGTGCAAGTCATGTGCAAGTCTCAAGTTTTGACCTACAAGTATCAAGCAAGTCCTAAGTCACTGTGATGAGAGTCAAGCAAGTCAAGTCAAGTCATTGCTCAGGTCAAGCAAGTCAAGTCATACAAAATTCTGATGAATAAGCCCAGTTTCCACATTTAAAATCAGTTAAAAGACAGTGGTTATGAAAATGGATTCAACCCACACTGTGATCTTCATTACATACACAGTTAATCATTTGAAATCTAATTTAGACCGATGACAATCATATTAGATTCATATTAACCCTAGAACTGCAGACAATATAGCTAGGACTCAAAAAGTCTGTTCAAAAAGGCAGAATTCTAGGTTAGAAAATCATATATGGCATTTGCAATTACATATATTTAATTTAAATGTATGTTAACACTAGAACCGCCAACTACTGGTTAAACCTCTGGTTTAAAGGGATAGTTCGGATTTTTGTGGGGTTATACGAGGTAGGTATATTTCCACCTCTACACCTGAGCCGTCAGACACCCTTTTCCAGTGATGAACTGAAGGCTATGCTCGCGATGAAGCCGTCACACTCATTTAAAAAAGTAAACCCCAGTAATTTTACTTTACATGAGACTGAGTATCTGGCCTACCTCTGCCTCAATGGGTTTTGTTTATGTTGCTGTGGGACTTTAGGTGTTTTAAAAGGTTAGTTTGTATTCACTAAAGATCCACAATAACACAAACAAACGAGCAAAAAGAGACAGCGATAAATCCAGCTACATCTTTGTTGTGCAATGTATAATACATTGTAATACACTGACTATGGATGAGAACCTCATACAAACTTCCTTGTAACGATCCAGTCTATCCTTTTAACATCTTACGTACAGTTATGTGGGATTATTGCTGATTTCCCTTTGTGTCTACAAGACCTAAATCTCATCCTCCTATTAAAAGGTCACCTATCATGCTATTTTTAGGCAATAGCATAGGTCTCAGATATATAAAAAACATGTCTATGAAGTGTTTTGCTCAAAATACATCATTTAAAAGACATCAAAAAGTGCATTTTGCATGATAGGTCCCCTTTAAAATAAGACAAAGATTTATCTTAGCTTTTGAACAAGTGACGTTTACTGTTCTCAAATGATATCAATGTGTGGGTTTGTACCTGTCGATGGCGCGGCGTGCCCCGATGACTGACGTCATATTGCTGGGGCAGACCAACACGATTTCCACGTTGCCACGGCAAGGGTTGGTTAACGTCACGGTAACGGCCACGTGTTCCAGTGTCTTCATTCCAGAGTGTTTCAGGTCAGCAGCAGAGACTGAGAGGGAGGGAGTACATTTTACTCTTCAATATTATTTGAACATAATACAAAAAATCTTTAGAAACATTATTATGCAATCTCCCTGTTTTTAAGAGTTTTTTAGAGAACATTTTAATGGCACACAGATTGCAATGTATTCTGTTTTCCAATTATCCAAGATAAGAATCAGAAAATGGATGGATGGATGGATTAACTGATATTAGAGGATGATCTCCTCAAAATACATCAGTTTGAGCATTGTTGCATTCTGGGTAAAAAAGTGGCAAATTGGCATCAGACTCTTGATGTTTATTCTTTACATTCTGTCCTTAAAAATATCTGTCAGTGGTCCTCACCACCCCCCGCCCTGCCCCTGTAAGTGTCTGGTATTTCCCGTGCTCTGACTGCTAATGAGCCGTGTTGCTCTCTGACCATGTAGGGCTGCACACGTCCTCTGGCGGGGGGGGGGCGCAGGGGGTGAGCAGTGTAAACAGCAGAGGTGTGGAATGACAGACAGAAAGTCAGGGGACAGATGTAGAGAAAGAGGGAGGGGAGGGACGGTCAGGAGATGGAGACCAGTGGAGGAGAGGCACTGAGAGGGCGAGTACAGTGGATGGAAAATGAGTAAAGTGGAGGGGCAAACAAAGAAAAAAAGAGGGCAGGGATTGAGCAAATATTTGTTCTTCTGCTGCTGCTAATGATTTGAAGTTAGAGTTGGATAAAAGGCATGGCATGTTGAAGCCTGGGGGTCTCATAGCCAACTAGATGTTCACTGCTTGAATTAACAAGGCAATTACTTTAATGGACTGCATTTATATTATCCTTTTCTAGTCTTTGCAACCACTGCAGTATTCACATTCCCTTTCACATTCATAGAGAGGAAGAGGCTGCCAAACAAGAAGCCCCCTGCTCATCAGGATCAATAGAAATACACACTCACAAATCATTTGCCATGCCATTTGTGATTCAGTACCTTTCCCAAGGGAACTTTGCCATGTTGAATGCAGCGGCTTGGAATGAATGCTTCATGAGCAATAGCAGCCCCTATTATTAATATTTGTTATGAAGGACAGGCCGCTTTAATAAAATCTATAAGTGACTATAAGCTCTGAGCATACTGTCTTGACAAGAAAAGAGAAATGTAGTGCTCCCTGAGGTACACTGTGTCCTCTGTCATGTGTTTTTCTCATTTTCAGAACAAATTCCATCCCTTTTTTTTCTCTTTGATTGATAATAAACTCAATATTTGCTGTCAAGATTATCTATGAGCGCACAGTTCAACTGCTGAATGATTTTATACATCAGCTAAAGGCAATCCAATCCAATACTGTGGATTCGACTGGTTTTATGATTAGGATAAAGCCAGTCGCTACGGGCAAAGTGCACACAAACACACACATTTGTAGCGACTGTGTTCACATGGAAGTCCAGCAGTTTGAAAGGCTTCAGAGGCACTACAACAACAAACACTGCTGAGTGCAGCATGACAGGCAGACTGAACTCTGGCAAATAGTCTGCCAGAGATTTGGCCAAGACTGATTGAATAAGAGATCGAATGGAAAAATGTTTATTATAGTAGTTTGATTTGATGACATTTATTTTTTAAATTAAGCCCAGACACATTTTTTAAGTCCGTTCTGCAACTGTCAGCAACTCTAATTTGACACACACACACACACACACACACCACACACACACACCACACACACACCACACACACACACACACACACACACCCACACACACACACACACACACACACCACACACCCACACACACACACACACACACACACACACACACACACACACACACACACACACACACACACACACCACACACACACACACACACACACACACACACACACACACACAACACACACACACACACACCTCTGGCTGTGCTCCTTACCACAACGAGGCCATAAAAGAGGGAAGATACAGATCGAGTGAGGAGGGGAAAACGGAGGAGGTAGAGGAAAAGGCTTTTGCTAGAATGAGGTCACCATGTGTGAAAAAGTGTGTGAGGAAGTTAGAGACACAACACATACACAGACAGTGGAATATAACAGAATCAGAGCAAGAGAAGAGCAAAAAGGAACTGAGGAGAGTTGTCAAATACAGTGACAGATGAGGAAAATGTTGTTTTTTTTTAAGGAAGAATCTGGAAAAAACGTCATCTAGTATTTCAATGTTGACACAGAAACTAACAAACAAGAGAACATTGCCTTATAAGGAGATGCAGACTGAGTGAGGAGCAGGCAGGGAGGGAGGGAGGGAGTCAGCTGTGGTGCAGTGTGTAAACTCAACAGGCAGCTGTCCAATACCAGGCGGGGGAGAGAGGGAGAGAGGGAGAGGTGGGTTACCTTTCCAGGTGAGGATCATCTCGCCGGGATAAGCTGGGATGCGCTGCTCTTCTTTTATTACTGAGCTCTGATAGGACACAAGAAACGGCACTGACTCCCATACCTGAGTCAGAGTGTGGAAGGAATTTTAACATCATGATAAACAGGAATGCAATGCAGGCACTCCAAAATATAAGAGCAAGTAACAACAAGGAAGGAGATATTGAAGAGCCTTTATTGTAGAGGCTAAGATCCAAGATACAAATAAGGGAAAACAAGGAAGCCTATACACAGAGAAAACTAAATAAATATACTTTGTGAAGTCTATGTCTTCATAAAGCCCATGGTACTTAAACGATAAACCGATAAGAACGTTCCCCTTTCCTTTGATCCAGTATCTTGGAAGCTTTTTTCTAGGAGCACCAGACACATTATTAATCCATGGCTGAGTAACCAATCTAAAATAGCTAGTGATTTGTGTCCTTATATACCTTAGCAGCGTTGACGAGTCTCCACGCATTGAGCACACCGAATCCGTGCTGGTGGCTGTGGTTGAAACCAGCTCCGTTCGTCCTCCAGTCTGCACTGTTGTCACACTGTAAGAACAGATAGAGATATAGAGAACACACATCACACACTAAACAACTAAACTAACGTTTGTGGGAAAAACAATCAGTCAATAAATGGATTGGCCTGAAAAAAAAGTAATTCAATCAATCAATCTGAAGAAGTAATCTATCGTTTGAAAAAAGTGATCATCACATCTTTTACAGGAAATTCAATGACTCAGGAAAAACATAAACCAAGATAAATACTCATTTTATTATTTTTAAATTGAGGTCACATTAAAGATGGCCTGCAGTTTTTGACCAATAGTAGCACTAAGCAGCATATTTGGGTCCCAGTTACATTGAGCAAAAAACAATCTGCATTGTCGTGCTGGGTCTTTATACAGTAACATCTTATGCAGTGACACACTTCCTGAGTGTTACCATGGTGGCGGTGTAGGTGATGATGTGCTGCACGTCCCTCCAGCTGAGACAGGGACGGACCTGCAGCATGAGGGCCACCATTCCTGCCGCCAGGGGGGCTGCAGCAGACGTGCCAGTGTGGCCCTCCGTACAGCCGGTCCCCTGCAGCATGGACCAGTCTGACGTCACCTGTGGAAAGACGGATGGGCTGAGTACGACCATGGAACGTTATGCAGAGAACAAACACATCACAAGGGTGGCAACAGCTCTGGCAGGAGTCTACACAAACTGCCAGTATACATTAACCGCTGATTGAATGCAAACCTTTCGAAAAAGTACATCCAACACAAGCTTTGCTAAGGCACAAAGGTTCTCAACCTAAACTAACAACTTGAGGATAACTCTTCATCAGACGCCAGGGCCATAAAGAGCCCTCCTGACAAAACGGTATATTTACTGCAGGAGGCCAGAGGTCAACACTGTCTGTGTACAGTTCATGGAAAACATGTATGAGAGGGGTTTAAAGCCCTAGGGAGGTCCAGCCTTTAAAGACATGAAAGGATGTAAAGGGAAAGAAACACATTGATGTAAAAATTCAAATGAAGAATAGTACAGGGACTGATAAGGTTTTTTCAAATGGCAAATGCTGAAAAAGGTGGCTGATATATATAATGCCTTTTTTACCATCAGATAAGTAACAAGCATTGAATAAATACTAACAATTGAGAAATAACATTGCTGATCAACTTAAATGATCATTTATTCATTAAAAACTGTTTGTCTGCATTTTTTAAATAATATAATAACTAAATATATGTCTACACTGGGTAATTAAGTTTCAGTGCACTAAAGACAGTTTCTGAGAGACAACTTCATTCTTTAGACCATTGATCTTAAAATGGCATTAAACACCCCGGTGTATTGGGTCTTATATAGATATATATATCTATATAAGACTAATACAAACGAGTTACATAGTGGTTGAACTGAACAAAGGTAGGAAAGGAAGGATTAATGGAAGAGATTACAGGTTTGACTCAATGTGTGTGGCATCTAGTAGACAGTAATATCCACCAATATGCAAGGTGTACATGATCATAGACACCTCATATGTCTTCCATGTACACTGCCCTCTATGTACACAACACTCTGGTACACACATTAGGACCGCAGCGATGTGAGGTTGAAGAATTCTCAGCCTTCTGCCCTTTCCCAACAGCTGTTCCAGTCATGCAGAAGGTGGAGCTAAGGAGCTATCTATATGATGACTATATAAGCCTCTGGAGGCTAGACATTGTTTTCTTGATTCCCAAATGTCCCCTTATATTGAATTAGTGAATCCATTACTCTTGAAACAAGATTGTAATCCCTATGAGGCTTTAACTTGATTTACAGGATGTTAAAAAAAAAAAAAAATCTCTCTCTGTTAATGTATTATATGTTACCCCTTGTTTTTCTTTCTTAGGGCTAGCATAATCAAGGATGATTGCTGGATTAGTCTCTAGAATGGGTTCTTAAGATTAATACACTAGTGCAGGGGTGGCCAACCCGCGGCTCTCGAGCCGCATGCGGCTCTTTGCCTAGTTTCATGCGGCTCTTCAGTTCATATCGAATTGTATATGTGTGAGTTTGGGGGAGAGACACTGACTCCTGACTAGTGTTGCACGGTGTACCGATACTTGAAAGGTATACCGCGATACCCTGTCGTTAAAATCTCAAGCACGTTCTAAGTCCCTCCCTCTCAAGCACGCTCTAAATCCCTCCCCTCTCTCGTGCACGCGCTAGCTGCCAGAGCATGTGAGAAAACGAGAAGCATGGCTGCAAGTGGGAGTGCAACTGCCGCTGCGCCTCGGCTTGTTGACAACAAATATGCCAGAAGCTACATTTGGAAGTATTTTAGCTATATCTCTGACAGTGAGGGCAAGCCTACGGACACCACGAGGCCTGTCTGTAAGAAATGTATTAATTGTATTTAATACGAATTATTGTCATTTATTGTATTTACTGTTCTCATTGTTTAAAAGTTTGTGTTATGGTTATGATTCTGGTGTGACATAAAGCACAATAATTACATTTTAAGACTGTTTCCCGTTTTTTAAGAAAAATAATCGGAATCGCAATTCTTGACTTGGTATCGAAACCAAAATGTTGGTATCGTGACAACACTGACAGTTACACCTGATATTTAGTAGGTCTGTTAAGTATTGAATGCCCATCATTCTGACGTAATTTGGCCGGTCAAAGTTGTTTGGGCTCGGATAAAATCGCTCCGTTACTTTGGTCCCGTGTTACTTTCGTCCCGGCTCTCCCTACGTGTGTATGTGTGGTGTCAGGTGTCAGTATGAGAGGATGACAGCGCGTCTCATTTTGATGTGGCCCAACAGCCAATCACAATAATACCTGCAATGCAGTGAACCAATCACCTTTGAGGGGGGGAAACCTATTGTTGATTAAACACTATTCAGTGTTTCCCCTACCATTGTCTTGGAGGGGCACTGCGAGCCGCCAACGGAGCCCCGCGCCCCCCCTGAAATTCAAGGTGTTATATATATACTTTTTAAAATATATATAGCATCAAATTGCAAATAATCTATAACTACTGTCACTTTTCACATTGAACATGTGCTCTTTTATTAAATAAACTAAACGCTTTCATTTTAATTTGTGGGTTTAGTGTTTTTGACCCTAAGAAACACTGATGCATTAATCAATAACAATAATACACAGCTCCTCTCTCTGCTCCAGAGGATTTTAAAAATATATCCCAATGCCACAAAAATGAATCAGTGACGTGGTTGAAATCTTGTCTCCAGAAAACAAAAAACTGAAACAAGCGGTATCAGTGACTGTGTGTTTGATGTGGCTCCTTGCAGTAACATAGAAAACATGTGGCTCTTAACCTCTGACTGGTTGGCCACCCCTGCACTAGTGGGTAGAGTGTGGTAAGCACTTGGCGGTCATTGATTGATCAGATTTCTCGTGAGAGAGCCCATCCTGGCTAAGCTCTTCTCTTCCAGGCAATGACAACCCAGGGCAAAACTGTGTTGCGATGGTAACACTCACAAACAACAGAAAATAAAATCAGTGGCTTCGACCGGCCTTTACTCCAGCCATCCTCCCTCGTCATCGCTTCAGATAAAAATAGCTTCTTGTCTTCCCGATGTGGTGCTGCTTATGACTTTTTAAACATTTGTCACAATCAATAAAATTAAGGTTTTCAGACCACACTGAAATGGGTACATATATTTTACATGTCATGTTGCGGACTTCATGGAAAAAATACAACCAATTATTCCATTGTTAAAATAGGAACAATTATAATAGACTTTGATGAAGTTACTTGTCATAACAGTCATAAAAACCACCATCAGAACCGCTGGGTTGAGGTTTTTTACAAAGGTAAATTATAAACAAAATGTAGTTTTAAGTCATTAGCTTTGTTACAAATGTCCGAGGGTTTTTGAACAAGAAGCTGGAAGTTGCCGTTTCACTGTGACTCTCTACATAAACTAATATGAGGAAATGAAACTCCTGTGACTGACAGCAGCACTTTACTGTGTACGTTCATTTATCTTCTCAGGTGTCACAGAAGCACATAGAGAAGTAACTATATGTTAGAGAAATAACTATATGTTAACTTTGGATTCAAATGTCATGAATAGAAACCATATTTAACATTTAAGGAAATGCTAAACTGAGATATTAGATCAACCAAACCTCTGTTTAAAGATATATTAACATGGTCACCAGATTTCGCATAAATGTATAGTATACTCTGTCCAATTTGGATAAAGTAAATGCATTTTATAGTTGTTAACCTTGTATAGTTGTTAAAGTTGAATTCGAACAGAAAGCACCCTTATTAACAGGGCTGCACATAAGTGGTGCGCATGCGCACCCCCCGCCAAAAAAGGAGCACCGGATCATTTGAAAAAATGAGAGAGAGAGAGAGAGAGAGAGAGAGCGAGAGAGAGAGAGAGAGAGAGAGAGAGAGAGAGAGAGAGAGAGAGAGCGAGAGCGAGAGCGAGAGCGAGAGCGAGAGCGAGAGCGAGAGCGAGAGCGAGAGCGAGAGCGAGAGCGAGAGCGAGAGCGAGAGCGAGAAAAGAGAGAAGAGAGAGATATTTGCGAGTTGCATAAGAACTGGTAAGATAGCAGGGTTTCCCACACATAGACTTTACTTGGGCGGGACTCCCAGGTATATTAACGGCCGCCAAAGTATAATTCGCGAGCCATTTAGGTTTAATTTTTTTAATCCGTCCGCGAGCATGACGGCAACTGCGATCCCTCGCTCTACCCCTCGCTATCGCGTGAAGGGTCTACTTTATGTTCTCCGCACAGTAACCCTGCTGCGAGGCACGGGCGAACAGTTCATGAGCGTGCTCACTAGCGCACCTCCCCCCCCCCCGTTCATAAAGTCAAGTACCCCTCAAAAGGTCAAAAAAGTTATGTGCACCCCTGCTTATTAACCTTGATTAGACCAACTCCAAAAATCACTTCATGACACCTGCTTCATTGATTTCCTGCATCCCTGTTGGTTCTTAAGCCAGACTATAGAGGCTACTCAATACTCAAATTTCCCCTCCTCGACTCCTCGGTCCTCGGTCCTCCGGTAGTGACCCGGAAATGAATTTCAGCGCGCCATTTTGAAGGACATCTCATTTCTCTAAATGCACACCGAGGACCGAGGATCGAGCGTCGAGGAGGCTCTCTGGAGGAGCTATAACCGAGGATACACTGATGGCTCCTCCACGGATGCATTTCCGGGAACGGTGGAGGCGTGACGCACGGCCGGACTTATCTCAGCCAATGACAGCTCTGCATGCATCCCCTGGATATTATTTTAGAAACTGCTTTCATCGCGTCGCGATGTTTCCAGAGAGAACAGCTGTGAGGTCCATTCAGAAAGCAGAGCAGTGTGTATAATATATATCACTCAGTATAACAGGCCTACTCTCTTTATTTGCTTTAGTTTAGTAGATATCTACAAACAAAGAGTCGATATTTTTCTAAGACCATTTAGTGCTTCACATAATAAAATACACAACGGCTTATGCTTTAGGAGCTGTAGGTGTGTGTGGTACAGTGTGTAGGTGTGTGTTGTACAGTGCGTAAATGCGGCGGACAGACGGGTCTCAGTTGGTTTGGTGTCCTCTGCTTACTTTTAATAGGCCTACTTGTAAATACAACTTTTGGCCCGTAATTTCAATTCCCCATTTCAGCGACCAGAGAGAGGGGGGGGGGGATATATCCAGTCTCTGATTGTGTTCCGTTATTATGAGAGTGCTCTCATACTTTAAATTGTATATATTTATATAAATATATTTGTGTGTGTGTGTCCGCATCTGGAGCCTGTTATTGTCTCATTATACCGCACTCTCAATGAATTCAAAGTAAATATGCGGGGGAACTAGCGCTATGACAAAACACTCGACAGCTGATGCAGCTGTTGCCACGTAATAATGAACGGACGTCGCTTTAATATGACCGCTCAGAGGAGAGGAGTTCTCATTTCTTTAAACGTCTGCTGCTTCCCCCTCCTCGACTCCCCTCCTCGGTTCCCCTCCTCGGTCCTCCGCTCGCATCTCCTGTGGGCGGGACTAAGTCTCGAGGAGGGGAACCGAGGAGGGGAGTCGAGGAGGGGACATTTGAGTATTGAGAAGCCTCTTGTGTGTGTGTGTGTGTGTGTGTGTGTGTGTGTGTGTGTGTGTGTGTTGTGTGTGTGTGTGGTGTGTGTGTGTGTGTGTGTGTGTGTGTTGTGTGTGACCTACAATGCTCCTCAGCTTGTTTCCTCCCCCGCTGCTGAATGTGACAGCCAGCATGGATGCACACTCTTCAGCGTAGAAGGGCTTTTTTCCTTGCTCATCAACCGCACCTACAAAATACAAACACACACAAAATAATTATTGATGGCCCGATGCCCAAATATCCACATCCAAAACACTTACACACTTTAGCGCCTCTGCGTCTTACCGATAGTGATGGTGTAGATGGAGTTGGCGTAGCCGTCATAGTTGCAGTTGTCGTTGTATTGACCTCCGTTGCCACTAGCAACCACAAAGATGCTGCCGAAGCCTTGTCTGCCTGCAATCACCCCGTGCTGCAGCGCCGCCTGAGGATGAAAACAATGGCCATGCTGTGATGAGAAGAGGGAAGTTTGTACTTTGGAGTTTTTCTACATGGCTACTCTACTGCTGTAAACGATCTGTTGCAGTGCACTGCCTCCTGCAGGACAACATCCACACAATCGTCCTTTTTCTTACCTTGCCCAGGGGATGGGGTCCATCCACAGTGTGTCCATCATCATCTGGACCCCAACTAGAGGAGAATTGAGCCACAATCAGATTCCAAGCAAGATTTTCCTCATAACGTAATATGGCATAGTAAAACATAGCACTTAAATATAACAGACCTCAAATTAAGAGCAAACAAAGGCTGTAAGAGCTTTGTTGAATAAGTGACAAATGAACATATGTGATATTTTTACTGATATTTTACTGTTACATTTTTACTGTTAGAAAAGCAACTTCCCTAATTAAATAAATACCAGGGATTAAAAAGAGAGGTGTTTGTTACCTGCAGCTGTAAATATCGTTGATCTGGTAGTGCTTGTTGAAGGCTATGGCCTCCAGGCTGTCTGTCAGTGGGCCGTCCAGGACTCTGATTCCTGAACAAAAACAACAAGGGAGACAACAACGTTTTAGCTTCCGTCACTTTCTTGGGTTATTTACATTAGGAAGTCCAAGTTTAATATTCCAAAAAGTCTTTACCTGCCACCTTGCTGCCGTAGGCCACCCCCACAGCACAGAAGCTGTTGTTGGGAACGGCTGCGATCTCTCCGGCACATCGCGTCCCGTGGTGGTTGTCGCTGTGGGGGTCTGGGTGAGGCATGGGGTCGGGGTCATCGGAGTTCAAGTCATAACTGCCCTCAGGACTCTAAGAGGGTAGAGAAATTGTTATTGGAAAATGAATGTCTGGTTTGCACATCAATGATAAGGTTGCAATTCAATTCAGACTTGGTGCAGTAGACACAGAGTTAGAAAAAAACGGCTACTACAATGAGAAACTCTCACAACACATTATTTATGTTAATCACTGAACTATAATAGGAAATATAATTGAATTTAGTTTAGATTAGATGTATTCTCTGTACTGCTCTGCTTTAAGTAACCATGAGGTAAAAAGGACACTTGCAGTCATGCTTCCAAACATCCAAATTGCTTCATATTCAGCCATGACAGCAAGACACACAGCTCACTTAGATTTAACATTAAATATTTACGGTCCATTGTTCATAGTGTGGAATAACCTTTTGTTTCCACTTACATAGTTGGACTGGATGTCCAGGTGGGTGTGCTCCACCCCGTCATCTACCACCACCACTGTGACTCCTTGGCCAGTGATGTTGCGCTCCCACACCCCTGTCACGTTGATATCCATGCCTTTACTTCTGAAATTGTGCTGCCAAAACGAATAAGGGAAGCAACAAGACGGCAAACAGTGAAGGAATGAATTCCAATAAGTACAGGTATTTCCTGTGTCTACTTTGCGGTGGTGCAAAGATAAGCATAAGCATCACAACAGAGTATTTTCATTTCCTTAAAATATTTCGGTTGTCTGATGGTTTTTTGTATGGTTGCCATCTTGACTATGACTCCCTGGAGAAGGAGATTCTGTACCTCAAAAGTACCTTTATGGTTGAAAAAGAAAAATGAATAAAATCACCCTGGGTAATGATTAGTAACGTGAACTCTCATGTGTATATTTCCACCTGACCTAGCCCTTTATACATACAGGATGCTGTGTGTTAAGAAATGTAATAGAAGGTGCAACAGGATGTACTGTGCCTGCACTCTTCACTTAGTACTTTGTATACTGATTGAGGAGTTACAAAAGAAACTTATTGCTCAAAAAGTTACAACTTAGTCAAATATTACATGCAGACATGAGACAAATGTATATCATCTAGTGTGACTTCACTTTCAGCGGACATCCTTTTCATTGTGTGTATAGATATATACCAGTTAGCTAGACTGTTACAAAGAACAATAATAGCCTAGATTCTTACCAGATGCCACTGTTTAGGGTAGTTGGGGTCGTTGAAGGCCATTGATCTCTTTGAGCGGCTCAGCACTCGCTCCTGAGAGTACCACAGGACATGAGGGTGGGCTGCCAGGATGTCCCCAGGCCGGACACTCCTGCTCCAAACACTAGCTACAGATCCAGGCTTTTCAGAACACAGCAGGTAGTGGCCTTTCAGCTGTCCAACCTGGCCCTGGTTCTTCAGCCCAGCCTGCTCTGCTACCTGGGATGCAGAGATGATAAATTAAACTAGGACAATATTTCTAAAAGCGGGCACCTTGTTGTTCCCTAACCAAACTTCAGTATTCCCTGCAGATAAATGGGTTTGTTGCATAAAATAGGATACAGATGGGGAGGATTCAGCATAAAGCAAAACCCCTGTTCTTAATCATCCCTGACTTTTGGGAGAATTCACAGAAACACTATATAGAAAATACTCAAATGTTGGCTGTAATTGTTTATGAGCTGTAGCGTACCCTGTTTGCTATCACATCCAGGTTCACAGAGCTCAGCTCACCGTCTTCTTCCTCATGATCTGGGTCAGAGTGGAGCCGGACGGCCCAGGACTGACCCAGGCCGCAGGAGGGTGAGGGCCAAGGAGAGGGGGGAGAGGAGGGGGGAGAGGAGGTAGATGGGGAAACAGAGGGCAGGAGAGTCAGAAGTAAGAGAGTGATGGAGGTAACAAAAAGAAGGACCAGGAATGTGGGATAATATGGTGTTGCCATGGCAACGGAGGGTGACACACAGGGCTGACCAGGCAAGCCCTCATCAGCTGAACAGCAACCTGGAAAGAAGACAAAGACAGACGAGGGTGAAGAAGGTCTCTTGTTAGTTTTGAGGCCAGATGGGAACGTGTGGCTGGTTGCTTATCATCTGTGTGCTGCATTCAGAGGCCACTTATTAAATTCGCAGCATCGCACTAACTGGACGCCAGTTCACAGAGCTGCGGCTGCACCACATTCCATTAACACTGTGGTTACATCAGTGTTCCTACGCATGCTACTGTGAAGAGGCTTTCACAGATGAATGCTAATCTATTAGCCTTGTTCATTTAGACAATTTCAATAATTAGAGGAAAATGCCTCTGCATTGAAGTGAAACATGTATACTTGTTTTGACATGAACAGGTGGCAAATGCAGGCATGGAGATGAAGTAAACTGCAGTTATAATCAGTGATCAGCCAAAAAAACGAAAAAAAACAACTATAATTGCGTCCAGATTAACCTGTTAGGGAGGTGCGGGTAATATGTCACTCCCAATAACACGACGGTTTATACATGGTCAATAATTATTTGTCCTCCAGACACCTGTTGTGTTACACTAACCCCATACGTTGTCAGTCAAATAATGGGGTGGGGTGGGGTGGGGAGGAGGGTGACTTGGGCCCCCATTAAAAATAATAATGAATTGTATAAGAAATAAAGACCCATCAGATCAAACGCCCAAGTTGTCTGATTGTCCTCGTGCAAAACACCGAACATCAGCCAGCTGCTCTGATCACATTATAAAGCATATATGTGCCTATCATGTACACGTAACGTTAAAGGGAAGTGTTAGCAACAGATTATTTTTAAAAGAGTGACAGTATATTATTTGAAATTCCGCCTCTTTTTGAGTTGCATGTGGATGTGGTGAACCACCTGCGGTCTGGTAAAGCTAGCTCTCAATTTTGCTGATTATTTAGTTTCTATTAAGCCATGTATGCTAATCGCACAGCTAGCTGGGTTAGTCATTTAAAAGACTGGGACTAGGATAGTAACATTACAGCTATGATACAAATAAATACATCAGTAGAACAACAGAATAAAAGTCAGAACTTGGACTGGTACTCCAGTTTCAACCGAGGCATTGTTGTTGCCATAGTAAATCAGCTAATGTCCCGAAGCTCACTCTTAATATAGCTGTTCTTTAGTGAAATAGCACAGGTCAAATCAGAATCAATCAATCACGATCATAAATCTTTATCCTACCTTTCCACTGAAACCGTCTTTCATCCGTTCCTCGTGAAATTCATGAGCAACATTAGGCTTATCACCTCATTTCCGCAATACACAAGTCATAACATCAACGTAGTACGTCATAGAGTTATTTCACAAACGTCGTGCGTGCCTCCTGATTGGTCCAAAATGATAGCGGGTACATAGGTAATCTACCCAGCGCCATATAGACTGAGGCCCATTCCCAAACCGCCCCCTACACCCTACCCCTCCGTTTGCGCGTTCACGCGGAGGGTCCGCCATATTGAGGGCTGTTCCAAAGCAACGAGTGGGATATCAAGCCCTCAAACAGCGAGTCTGCAGCGGTGCTGATTTGAGACCGGTCTCTACCTGACCGGAGTCACGCTGTGTGTGTCCGTCAGGAAACACGCTGTTTACAAGTAGTTCCAGCAAACATCCACTGATAAATTGCGATGTTAACAACCTCATGATAACCTCATATGTTTTTAACTTAGGATCATACCTGTGTTTAGTCTAGAAAAAGGTAAATGTGTGCATTTTATTATAAAGTTGTGTACATTTACAGACTGTTGCAAAAACTAAGAAGCTTATAAACATCAGGTTTAAAACTAAAAGAGCTTTGAAACACAATGAAAGATGTTTGGAGTTTTATTTGAGTTATTCATTTAAACTTTTTGTTTAAGAGATGCTGATTTGAAACCGTTGTTACATACAGTTACGGCATTTCCTGTTTCTGCCGGAGAGAGGGGAGGCCGTCCCAAAGCTTGCTGCTGTATTTACTCCCTCCATCTGACAGGAGGGAGCCTCGTTGAGCTGCGAGTGTGGCTACGGACGGAGTTCACTCCGTCACGGAGGGGTAGGGTCGAGGGAGTGGTTTGGGATTGGGCCTGAGACTATCTATATGGCGCTGAGTCTACCCATTCAAATGCAAACCACTCACATTAGGATGGATTGACACATGATTAACTGGCTACTGGCACTATGTCTGTAAGGTAAAAATAGACAGTCAAGAGTGTAAGAACTGCGAAAAAAAATGTGGAGCATATCATATTGCGATGTATGAAACAGAGAGTTGATAAGCTCAATGGAACCGAAGGCGAGGGGTTAAGAGCTACCAGAAATGAACTTTTCAATTATTTGGGTGAAACAGGGCTGATAAGAAGAGTTTTTAAATAGTTTAAACATGGTTGTAAAATGTGGCCTCTAGAGGACAGTAAGCTCACATCTCTCACCATCAACAAAAATACAATTGAAATGACACAAAACAAACAAGTCTGGCAATTGTCATCTTAATTGTTTGCATGCAACAAGATAATTGCTATGGAGACTTGTCAACATACATATTTTTTGTCATGCAAATCAATATGATGGAAAATTGATTCATAATACAAGCTGGGTCAACCTTTTGGTACAAATCTGTTCTTGCGTACAATTCTTTAAAAAAGTGGAGCATTCGGTAGCCTAAATAAACTCTTATGCTAATGGGATCTTTTATTAATCAGATTCAACTTTATTGTCATTACATACATAGTACAGGTAGGCCTACTAGTAACGAAACGGAGTTTGGCATCTGACCAGACGTGCAAAATAGCAGTGCAAGTGTCTACACCACATGTGTCAAACTCAAGGCCCGGGAGCCAAATCAGGCCCTTGGTGGATTTAATTTCGGCCCGCAGGATAATTTTTAATTACTATTAGATCTGGCCCGCCGGTATATTGCACGCACACCTTCACTCAATCCTGAGGATTTCCTCAGCTCAGAGCCTGACCCCAAACATTGATGAACTTGCACCCAAGATGCCAATATCTGGCTTGAACTCAGTGTGCTGCTCTGTGATGAGCAGCACACTGAGTTTAAATGTTTCCTTCGGCACGTTTTTTCTTGAGACAACAGGGCATGTTTGTTTTTTTCTTTGAGGGAAATTGTTTTTTTGAATCTGGTCTGTGGAAAAATATAATCATAAGAAATGACTCTGGAAAAACTGCAGATAGAGCCATAAGAAATGAATGCAACTGATTATTTAATGTTTAATGTTGCTTTTATAGGCAATAATTTAAGCTTTGTTTGTTCCAGGTTTAATATATGTGCAATAAGTTCATTCAATAAACATTGAACCAGTCTGGCCCTCGACTAGTACCGATTTTTTAATTTTGGCCCACTGTGTATTTGAGTTTGAGACCCCTGGTCTACATGATATGAATAAATTAATGAATAATTATAAATAGGCTATAAACAGATGAAGTATGAACAGTATAAACGGTATTGACAGTATAGTGATAGTATGGTATAGACAGTATAAGGATATAAACAGATACAGTGTGTGTGGTTATATTACTGTTGGCTAAATATTATATAATAATTATAACTTTTTCGTCGACAACAACATCTGCTACTACTACACTGATGAACAATATAACCAGAACATCGAATCAAATGGCAAATTATCAATCATCCATTTTAATAGCAGAAGCCTGTCTGCAAACTTTAACAACATCAGAGAATATTTACATACATTTACTAATACATTCAACATAATTGCTATTTCTGAAACATGGATCAACAACGAAAAGGACATAGACTTTGAACTGGATGGATATGAGCTCAGATACAAAAATAGATCAAATAAGGGAGGAGGAGGAGTTGCCATCTATGTGGATACAACTCTGCCCTTTAGTGTGGTGGACAGTATGACAACTGTGGTTGACAACCTATTAGAAAGTATAACAATTGAAATCTACAAGGAAAAAAATAAAAATGTCATAATTAGCTGTATATATAGGACGCCAGGGTCAAGCATTGATACTTTCACAGACTGGATAGAGGGCATGTTTTCTAAAATAAATAACAAAGCTATCTTCATATGTGGAGATTTTAATATTAACCTGCTTAATCCTAACAAGCACAAAACTACTGATGAATTGATCAATACAATGTATAGTCTGAGCCTATTTCTGAAAATAACTAGACCCAGTAGAGTGACATCCCATTGTGCCACACTAATAGATAATATATTTAACAATGACATTGAAAACCAAACAGTAAGTGGCTTATTAATCAATGATATCAGTGATCACTTGCCAGTGTTCACAGTCTATGATAGCAACTAGGAAAATAAGCCAGACAAAGAAAAAGGATACAGACGGATGCGATCAGAGGAATCCATCAACGCACTGAAAAATGAATTGCTGGAACAGAATTGGGAGACACTTTACTAAGGTGTGGCATATCAAGATGCTGATTAGACAGCATGATTATTGCACAGGTGTGCCTTAGAATGGCCACAATAAAAGGCCACTCTGAAACGTGCATTTTTGCTTTATTGGGGGGGTCTGGGGGGGTCCGAAAACCAGTCAGTATCTGGTGTGAGGGGTAGGGTTAGGGTTAGGGTAATGTTGTGAATCGAGTGGCCCATGGTGGTGGTGGGGTTATGGTATGGGCCATGGACGACGAACACAGGCCACTCGATTCACAACATTACCCTAACCCTAACCCTACCCCTCACACCAGATACTGACTGGTTTTCGGACCCCCCCAATAAAGCAAAAATGCACGTTTCAGAGTGGCCTTTTATTGTGGCACACCTGGGCAATAATCATGCTGTCTAATCAGCATCTTGATATGCCACACCTGTGAGGTGGGATGGATTATCTCGGCAAAGGAGAAGTGCTCACTATCACAGATTTTTTCAGATTTGTGAACAATATTTGAGAGAAATGGTTATTTTGTGTATATAGAAAATGTTTTAGATCTTTGAGTTCATCTCATGAAAAATGGGAGCAAAAACAAAAGTGTTGCGTTTATATTTTTGTTCAGTGTATTAACTTATAGCCACCAGAATCAAATTGTTTTTTGTGATTAACAAATTGCTTCCTTTCTTGTGATAACTGTCTCAATACAGACACTGGCTCCGTTTTGGAACAATGCCATTCATTGGCTGGATGAAGGTCGGCAGGGGGTCGTTGGAGTAGCATCAAAACGTGCCCTCGGCCTTCTCAGCAAGTCAGGGTTAAAGTGTGAAAAGACAGAGTTCAAGGAAGGTCCGAGTGTTTTTGTGAGCCCAGCGCACAGTGATAAACATGCAAAGGAAATCCGAGAGTTTGTGGCAGAGGGAGGAGGCCTGCTGATTGGTGGACATGCCTGGAATTGGGCACAGATACACCCTGGGCAAAACGAACTAACACATTTTCCAGATATGGCTATGCACCAGACATTTATCATAAATGCATGTCAAACATATTCCAGGTGATACTGTCTAAATGTTTATGCTGGTGTGATAATGTATTAGGCAATAACTTATCAGGCACAATTCAAAACTGCACATTTTAAAATGTCACACAATGAATTCTACATTGCTACGTTACAAACACAATTGCAGTCATTAATACATTAAGGAGCAATAGAATAAAGGAGTATGGGAGTCAGATTATAGATAATAATAATGTATTGGTAATTCTTAAAAGCTTATAAAATGGGCTACTGCTAAAAACGCAACAACAAGAACAGCAATTGTTGTTACGTGGGGCAAGAAACTCAGGAGCTGGAGCATGTGGGTGGCCCTGGAGACATACATGCAGGTGAGAACAAGTGACCGATATTACCCCCATTGTATTCTCTCATTCATTTACACACTCAGACACCAATGAGGCAGAGCTGCCATGCAAGGCACTTTGCCATGTGGACATGAATGACGATCTCCTCTTTGCTGGATTTTAAAAAAGTCTGTCTAAAGAGAAGTCAGAGCACTCAGCCTACATTTTTGATTTTGATCTTTTGTTATGAACCAATATCTAGCATATCCAATAATAATTGCAATCTTAAAGTGCCACTATTTGTGTCCAGTGACTTATAGAAAAGAAAAGACTATTACAGCTTACCAATTTGACATGTATTACTGGCATGCAGCGCCATATGTTGTGGCAGTATTAAAAATCAAATTGGAGTTCTGTCATTAATTTCAATGTTATAGCAAATGTCCTGCTATTTGCAATAAACCCAACACAGCAGACTTTCATGGTTCAATAGGCTTAATATTTTTAGCATCCTGTGATCAGTTCTATTTATTGGGAATAATTAGCATATGCTATCCAGTTGTGGCTTGTTTCAAATCATCGAAAATTGAGCAATGGGACAAATAATTAAAGTCATAAACCAGTACAAACTACCACTTTGTGTTTAACCTTAATACAACTGCAAGTCTGAAGCCCCATTTGACCCAGTGAGGCTTTAATGCTCAATAAACACTAAACTAGGGGTGGGAAAATATCATTTACCTGTGTCTCCTTCCATGCAGCTCCAAGATAAGTTTTGGCTGATGGGATGCCTTTAAGAAAGTGTTTGCTGCCTACTTCAAGATCAGCTCTCCAAAGGACAACAGAGGAAAGATGAACCTGTATGCTGTGACCTTCTCCCAGACTGTGGATATGAACCTGTCTGCGTTCTTTAAGTCCTGGGGCTGGCCCATCGACGCAGCCACTGAGGAGAAACTCAGCACCCTGCCTCCTTGGAGCGACCACCCCATGGTCCAGTATGGCTGACTGCAGACTGCTGCTCATTACATTGCAGATAAATGGTTTATCAACAGTTAACATGACTAGGTATATTCATGAATAATCTGAATTAACTGCATGTACATTCTGGCTGTTTGTAAGACAGCAACTTGTCTTAATGTTTTCCAGTTGTTCGCCTCACTGTCAATAAAACAGTCATATAAACAGTTGTTTTCTCTCTATTTATTTGTATTCATTTACTTGTGGTTGATAGAGAACAAGGGATGTGTTATTCGTAAAGCTGTTAAACTGTAACATGCACCCTTTTCATTTGTAAGTGTATTGTCACGTTAGACAATGTAAAATCATACAGTAGGTAATGGCATCATCCCTTTACCTTTATTCTATAACTCATTGCATTCCATTTCGCTGTAAATTACTGCTTTATTTTATTGCTATTTAACTATATTTTATTACAGTGTCCTTAAAGATTTTTGTTTTGTATGGAGATTCTTTGTTTTATATTTGATGTATGCACCATGACTTCAAGTCAAATTCCTCGTATGTGATTCTGACTCTTTCATCCCTTGCAGTTGTTGTCAGACTGCTCCCCTACTGGCTGATTGGAGAACTGCTGGAAGAACTCTGCCAGAGACTCTGGTGCTTGTCCTTTTCTTTCTACGGTAAATACCATGAAGTAAACAATAAGCAGTGCTTTAATTTAAAACATGAACCACATCAATAGAGCATTCGGTAACTACACTGGTTAAGTAGGACCCTCCTCTTTTTGTGGGAATTTATTTCTCCTTCTATTTCACATGGATATTTTAATGGAAATAAACTTGAAATGGAAATCTATTGAATTTTAGACACATATTTAAGTAAAATGGAAGGTGAAATAAAATACAAGGAAATAAAGCATGTTGTATTTGTCGACTGTATTTTCTGGTATTGATTCAAGTCAATAGCTCACGACCTGGAAGGTATTGAAGAAAAATATCAACTTTTGAATGGAAAACTTTTTAACTTGCACAACTTTTAATTTTAAAAATAAGGGGGGATTAGAGTAAAACAATAATATGTGTGTCCTATTTGTACAGTCCAGTTATTATATCTGGTATACATGAGGAGTCAATGGGTTGCAGTACACGCTATTGAAAATAAATGATCTTTTCATTACAAAAACTGCTGAAATTTCATATCAATATTCATTAAAATAGGTGTACTAAAATATAATTTAAAAAAACAGGTGTGCCGTACATTCAAATCAACTTTAAACAATTAAATTGTAACATTCACTCCACCAGATGACAGTCTTTAAGCTAGTTTTCATGGTTGATGTTTCGAGGGAGGAAAGGAAAATCACACACACTTCATGTTAGTTACAATAAGTACTTTATTGATTCCACAGTGATGCCAACGCCTGACAGATACATATACAGTGCATCTATGTACAGCTTGCTGAGAGACAATACACACAGTCCCTTGTACACATACTTAGTGTTTTAAGTGTTTAACATACTTTTGGCTGGTTTATTTTTTCTTTCATTTTGACTGCAAATGTAAAGGCTTTATTAAGGTCATGCAGAAGACATTTCAATAAGTAGCATGTGCAAATGGAATTTGATTCCCCAACCTGATTTAAAAATCTTAATGTGTAAGTCTCCAGGGACCACAATACATTTGAAAATAGATATGTTCAACAGCTAACCATCTTGTCTCTTACATTCATTCTCCTTAAAGTATTGCTTTGGTACCATTGGTTTGTCATTGAACACAATTTCCAGGTGTTGATTCATCATAGAATGCTTCAGCACAAGATTATTTACCATGTTTGTATTCAAGCTTCATTCAAAAAGTCAACACTGATATCTACTGGTAAAATAAATGAACTGCAAATAACTTCAATATTGTATATGAGTTTTGATTAAATAACACAATTAAGTAATACTTAGATTTAAGGGTATGGTGATTACATTAAAGAAATCTTATTGTAATAACACGATTTAGCATGATCATAAAGGAGAGTCCCCATTTATCTTTTGCACAATTGTTGTATATTCCCGGCTAATCTCAGGCAGTGTAGGATTCTGATCTTCTCCCTGTGGAGCTCTCCGGGACTCACTTGGCCTGCCAGCTTGGCAGAGAAGTGGATCAGGTCCTGCATGAAGATGTCTACTGCCCCTCTGGGTGCAGGAGGAACCTCTGTCAGAGTACACGAGTCAAATTGAAAGTTGATGTTCTTGGCCCAAGGGAGGCCCGGCCCCCGCTCTTCAATCCACACCAGAGGTCTGTCGTCAGACGTTAACAGCTTTGCAGTCATCTTGCAGTAGTTGTTGCCAGAGTCTTCCTCCATAGTTGCTGCAGTTACCGACAGCTCACCAAACAACTCCACCAACCACGTAAGGCGAGCAATGCCACTAAATGCTGGGAAACCAAATCCAGGCTTCAGAGCTCCACCGGTAAAATGAAGCGTTCCTTCCTGCAGGAGCTTTCCCTCCACCTCTCTCTTTAGTTCTTTGTAGTCTTCGGTCAGCAGCTCAATGTGTTCCTCATGGAGAATAACTCCTTTTTCCTGGGCCAGGTTCCAGAGCTCCAGAGCAGCTTTGTAGTTCATGGTCATGGGATATTCCACACACACGTGTTTTCCTGCCTGCAGAAAAGTTCTGATGTTTTCCTCATGCAACACATTCTCAGTGCAGATGAACGCCACCTGGATGTCCTCTCTGCTCACGGCCTCTTCAGCGGTCACCTGGCTCACTCCCTGCTGAGAGTCCAGCTTTCTCCTGGATATGAAAGCTCTGACATTCAGTTTCTCTGCAGGACTGCCAGGCAGAGGAGCTAACATGTCTCGGATCCTCACCCAACCGGCTGTGCCAATGCCAACAACCACCGCTCCAAACATGCTGGTTCACTGCCCTTTGGTGGCCAACACGGAGAAATGTAGCCGTTATGTTGTGAGCTATGGTTGTGTGAGTAGTGTTATCCCAATAGGTGACGTAACACAGAGCTAGCGGCTAGCAGCAGCCTTCGAGTGAGGCGCCATGGATGTATGTAATAGGTGAGGCGCCCGGAAGTGTCCAGGGGAGCTTCTTCTTCTCTCAGTTTTTGGCGGATTGCAAACAACTTTAAGGTGCATACCGCCACCTACTGTACAAGAGTGTGTATCACCATATCATCCTATCACCACTTGTGGAATTATACCACTGTATTTACGTTGTTTTAAATTCTTGCAATCAATCCTGTTTCACTCAAATACTTAAGAATGGCCTTGATAGCTCTTATCCCCTCACCTTCTGTTCCTAGTATCCCCATCAGGCTCCACTCCCTTCCTGCCTCTATTATATTTCCCTCTTTAGTTTTTTACCTGCTGGGCCCAGAGAAAAATGCTTTTGTGAGCAAAAATTAGAGGGGAACAGCAAACAACAGTATGATTTTGGTGACGTTGTGACTATCCTGGACAAAGATATAGGGGGGCTTCCAAATCCGGCAGAACACCTGCTCTGTCGGATATGGAAGCCCCTCTTTAGTTTTGTACCTGCTGGGCCCAGAGTAAAATGCTTTTGTGAGCACACACTAGAGGGGATCAGGCAACACCAGTGTGATTTTGGTGATGGTGTGACTGTCCTGGACAAAGTTGTAGGGGGGGTGCCATATCTGGCAGGAGAAATACCTGCTCTGCTGAACATGTTATGTAGAGAACAGTGCAGATCTCCCCTATTGACACCAGGACAAACCTATGGTCTAAAATAAGGAACATTAATAGTGTGATATAGGCACAGATATAAGATCAATACACTTTATTTTAGGGCACCTTTCAACACATTCAATGTCACCTTAAAATAAAATTAAAAATTAAATATGAGTGGCATTACAATACAAAAATGTGTTGAGTAGGAAACCACAGAGGAATATTACATTCAAAGGAGCAATTAAAGCGAGTGAAGCTAGTTTGAACACATTATCTTTTAGGCTTGATTGAAAATAACACAGTGTCTGACATTATCATATAGGCTTATGTTATATCATTACTCTGTCATATAATTGCTTACTATTCATGGTTATCAAGTAGGCTATCAGACACTTAAACAACAGAGAAGGTTTTAAGAAATAAGACTATACTGACAAATGACATCTTATCCTTTCATTGTCTGTTCTGTAGGAACATAACAGTGACTACACTTAAAAACTGAATTTTGTTCCAATACGAAGATTGTGTCCTTAAAACGAGCCACCTCGCAATTGTATCCAGATTATTTATTCAGCCTTTTGCTGTTTAATCTGATGGGAAATATATCATTCAAAAGAGAGAGAAAAGCTTAGAAATGTAGGCGAACGCTCAATACAGGCGATGACGTCACCTTTGCACAGGGCGGCCCAATCCCAAACCACGCCCTACACCCTACCCCTACACACTCCCCCTCCGTGACGGAGTGAACTCCGTGGAGTGACACTCGCAGCTCAACGAGGCTCCCTCATGTGCCCCTTTCACACCAGCGCTTTTTCAGCTCCGGCTCATAGCTGGAGCCTGAAAAGCGCCGGTTTTTCCTGTTCACACCGCAGCGGCGCCGTCTCTTAGATCCGGAATCCGGTTCACTTCCAGCTCCAAAAAATTGTCGGTCTCTAGAGGCAAGAGCTTCGGAGCTAAGAGGTGGCGTCGCTTACGTCTCTCTTACGTCGAGGCGTGCATGAAACTAAACCCACCTCCCCTGAACATGGGTCGACTGTCATGCCTGCCTACAAGCAGTAGTGCTTATAAACACACTTTATAAAGTCAGGCAACACTAACCAGGCTTCGTGTGATTCTGTTTATTTGTACCTTACTTTGACCATCCGTTCATTGTTATTGATCATTGTGGAGAGAGGCAGACGTGTTGTTTTGTATTATAGCAGCTATCGGATGGAATCAATACATGGGCTGCACAGGTTGTCGTGTCCGACTATCACAAGTAGAATCATAATAAAAATACGCCGGTAAAATGTGCCTGTAGAAAACGGTTTATGCCACAATAGGATAGCAATAGCAAGTAGTCAGTTTAGCTTCGGTTGCTATGCTAACATCACCCATTTTATACCAGAGAAACTTTCTTAACAGCGTTGTGATGCCAAACAGCGTCAATTCAGACTGACATACATTCACTTAGGCTAAGGGGAACTGGGGATATGTATCAGCTGCTTGTGTGAGTCGGACAGTGAATACTTTAGAGCGGCCGCTGCAGTGTGAGCTAACCGGGAGCTAACGGAGGAGAATAAACTCCCGTGGAAGAGCAGCCAACACTGCAGCGGTCGGTAAATGCTGCAGAAACACATTAATAAACAATGAACCACGGCACTCTGGAGCAAAGTATAAGGTTGGAGAAGTCGTTATTCAATTTATTCTGGCTTCGTGTGATTAAAAGCAACACGATCATCGACCCGACGCAGTTCCCCGTTGTTGTGTGAGCGCCGTAATGCCGTTGGGGAGCAAATCAGCGATGTAAACGGTGATGTCATGACGCAGCAGCGGCAGCACCAGTCGGGCTCTGGGCGGTGTGAACAGAGCGGGAGCAGAAAAGGGAAACCGGAGCTGAACCAGAAAAGCTCTAGCTCGGAGCTAGAAAGGGAAAAGCGCTGGTGTGAAAGCCGCAATGGATGTATAATAAGAACTGGATACAGCGTGGGAGGCGGGGCCTCATTCATTCCCATGAGAGTTGCTCATTGGCGCATGATGATAAAATGGCCCAACTTTTGAGAGAGCGAAACGTCACAGATTACCCGGCATGCCTGAGAAGTACCCGTATGTGCGCTCATAGCGCATGCGCAACTTTAACCAAAATGCTCGTTCACATTAAGCACGTCAATTTGCGTACACGTAACGGCACCGCGCGTTCATGACAGCATGGTAATGGATTGTTGTTATCATGGATTTGATATTAACGAGGCGGCAGTTAGCAGCTAGCGGCTAGCTAGTAATGATGCTAATGTACACATCAATCATTATGTACTTATATTACGTTGTAACAGGATCTAGTGATATCCAAGCAACAGAGCTTCATTTAGCATGAAATAATTATTGCACTGTATATATATATATACACACACACAGTGCAATAAGCTTCTTAGTGCAATAAGAAGCTACAGGGACGTTAATCTAACGTCTGTAATATTAACTTTATTTAATACAACATTTACGGATTTACAAGATTTAATCATACAGCCCATGTAGTATAATATTTTACAAATGATGAATTACAGCGAACATGTGCAATATATCCATTATTACAGCTCCGTGGGATGGCAGTAAGGTGATATGGGTCCGTTGTTATTGTGCATCCATGGGTAAAGATAAGAGATAAACTCATGTAGTGCTGAACACGTAACATGAACGTGCCGGGCGGCGCGGTCCCGTGGGTTAGATACGCGTTCATAATGCAGAGGGAAATAACTCTCAGAATAACGTTATTATTAGCAAATGTTTACAACTTGAGGAACGAATGTTTTTAAT
Source organism: Gymnodraco acuticeps (assembly GCF_902827175.1). Taxonomy (NCBI): domain Eukaryota; kingdom Metazoa; phylum Chordata; class Actinopteri; order Perciformes; family Bathydraconidae; genus Gymnodraco; species Gymnodraco acuticeps. The sequence continues at coordinate 53,713 of NW_022990856.1, read as the reverse complement.
AAGGGCTATACAAGTGTTCATACTGGGTTGTTTATTTAGTTTGAAAAAAACTTTGACTCTTTCCCCATGTAAGTCAATGGGAAAAAGTGTTTGCGGGCCTGGCAACCAAACGGAAGTGTAGTACCGCCGTTTGGCCACCACGAATATTTTCATCTGAGTCCGGTACACTTCCTGGAGGCTTGGTCACGACTCTTTTAAACATCACTGTTGCCGGAAATGCATCCGCGGAGGAGCCGTGGAGGACCCATCAGTGTATCCTAGATTATAGCCCCTCCAGAGAGCCTCCTCGACGCTCGATCCTCGATGTGCATTTAGAGAAATGAGATGTCCTTCAAGTAACATGGCGCGCCAAAAACCATTTCCGGGTCACTATAATTTGTGAAATGAGAAAGGCCCACAGAAGCCCAATAATTGCTGCTATATTTCTTTAGGGGCGCTTGCTATTACTCCTTCTATTTCACATGGATATTTTAATGGAAATAAACTTTAAACGGAAATCTATTGAATTGTAGACAAATATTTAAGTAAAATGGAAGGTGGAATAAAATACAAGGAAATAAAGCATGTTTTATTTGTCCACTGTATTTTCTGGTATTGATTCAAGTCAATAGCTCACGACCTGGAAGGTATTGAAGAAAAATCTCAACTTTTGAATGGAAAACTTTTTAACTTGCAAAACTTTATTCATTTGAAAAATAAGGGGGGATTAGAGTCCAACAATAATATGTGTGTCCTATTTGTACAGTCCAGTATTCCGGCACCCAAGGGCATGTATATGTCTGGTGATATAGCCAAAAACTGGGAGGTTTTTAGAGCAGAATTTGAGGACATTTGCTCGCTACAGGTCTGACCGAAAAAACGAATGCGGTGCAGGCAGCCACGCTGAGACGGCTTATGGGGAACGAGTGCCGACATATATATATATGCACAACGTCACGCTGACCGAGGAACAAAAGAAAGACCCCAAAACAATTTTGGATGCGTTGGGGGATTATTTCAAGCCGGCAAAAAATGTGATTTATCATGAGAGATACACGTTCGGATGCTGCAAACAAGGACCGGACGAGCCGATCGATAGCTTTATAACAAAGCTGAGGGAAAAAGCATCATCATGTGAGTACCGTGACCTAAAAGATGAACTGATTAGGGACAGGCTGGTACTCGGGCCCTTTCTCATTTCATCAAATCCCCCTCCTCGACTCCTCGGTCCTCCGGTAGTGACCCGGAAATGAATTTCAGCGCGCCATGTTGAAGGACATCTCATTTCTCTAAATGCACTTCAAGGATCGAGCGTCGAGGAGGCTCTCTGGAGGAGCTCTAACCGAGGATACACTGATGGGTCCTCCACGGCTCCTTCGTGGATGCATTTCCGGCAACAGAGATGTGTCAAAGAGTCGTGACGCACGGCCGGACTTATCTCATTAATGACATCTCTGCATGCATCCCCTGGATATTATTGTATTAACTGCTTTCATCGCGACGCGATGTTTACAGAAGAGGCTTCTCAATACTCAAATTTCCCCTCCTCGACTCCCCTCCTCGGTTCCCCTCCTCGAGACTTATACCCGCCCACAGGAGATGCGAGCGGAGGACCGAGGAGGGGGACCGAGGAGAGAAGAGGGGAAGCAGCAGACGTTTAAAGAAATAAGAACTCCTCTCCTCTGAGCGGTCATTTTAAAGAGACGTCCGTTCATTATTACGTGGCAACAGCTGCATCAGCTGTCGAGTATATATTTATATAAATATATACAATTGAAAGTATGAGAGCACTCTCATAATAACGTAACACAATCTGTAGGAGCCATTTTGTGGGTGATGTTGGTGTGTCAGTTTATTTGAGTTATATGTATAGTGCAATATTATTTATGAACACTGGGTGGCGGGGTTTAGCTGCACCGGGTGTATATAAGGAGGTCATAGGTGACAGGAGATGGGTGGACACAGTAGGAGAAGAGCATACCGATTCCACCAGCCCGGCAGATGCTCATAGAATCACTAGAACGCTAAATTAACCCTGGTATGTAAAGACGAATAAACATCATCATAAACCACAACTAAGGACCGGAAAATCATCTGTTTGTGTCTGCGTCTGGATCACTTTTCAACCCTTCTGTGAAAGTAACGGCAAAAATATATAGGACATAGGAAAAGGAAATTGCCATTATATTAAGTGGAATCGTACTTTTGAGTGAAACTGGACAATTGGATTCACTTCAAATTGGATAAAGGATCGTTTTCGGGGAAAACAAATAATTGGATTATTGCACCATCGACTTCTCATCACGGATCAGCAGCACACGCCACAATCAGCTGGAGATTGTTCCCACCTGCGAGGACCGAAGAGGCTGAGAGAGGACTGGGAAAGCGGCCGGGTATGTGCACCGTGCAGCGTGATAAGTAGATTGTAAAAGAGATATTAAGCTGTATTGGACAATGGCTTAGTAAATGGATGTGGTGCTGCAACATTGTCAGCTGTTTGAAACAGCGCGCTGTCAGCTAACGGACAATTCCTGAGAACGAAACTTAAAGGGACAGTGAACATTAATCATGTCTGTGACATCTGACGTCACGTCACAAGATGGCGCTGTTGGACTGCAATCTGTGAGAGAAAAAAGGATTATCACTCACACTGCCAAAGGATTGGAATTGTTTATTGCAAACTGCCAAAAAGCAAGAAACTTCAGTTACAAACAAGTAAATAAGTTAATGGAAGTACTGAAAGAGCTTATGAGCTCAGAAGACAATGCAAAGGAAATACAGTTGAAACTGGTTGAATTTAAGAAGTTGTGTGATGAACTAAAAGAAAATCACAAATCATTAACTGACCTTCAACTGCCTGAAGAAGAAATGGGAAAGCAAAGGCAGTGGCTGCAAGAAAAGATGCATATATTTGATGGATTTATACAAGATGCAAATGTGTGGTTATCTGAGAGTGGACAGGCAATTAGACACTCTATTGTGGGAAGTGCCATGGAACAAAGTGTCAGCTCAGATGACATCGGACCTGATGACAGCATTTCAAAGGCATCACACCCTCAGTCAAAATACAAACCTGGTTCATCACACGCATCATCTACCTCTTCTGCTCGAATTAAAGCCCAGGCAGAAAGGGCGGCTTTAATCGAAAGGGCGGCAGCACTGAACAAACAACATGAGCTTGATGTAGAAGGGGAACAATTAAAACACCAGAAACAACAGTTGGAACAACAGAAACAACAACAGGAACAACAGTTGGAACAACAGAAACAACAGTTGGAACAACAGAAACAACAACAGGAACAACAGTTGGAACAACAGTTGGAAGAACAGGTGAAACGGAAAAAGGAACAACTGGATATACAAACTAAGCTGGCAGAAGCCAATGCCAGGCTAAACGTGCTCAGCATGGGATCAAGACACACCTCTAGAGCATCAGATGGGATGAGCTCTTACTACAGAAACCCTACAGCAAGATTTAACGTACAGGCCACTGAATTCTTGCCTCATCAAGCCCAAACCTCTATTCCCAGACAAAGTATACAGACACATGTGCAGGGACATGTTGACATCACACCACCTGTAATCAACAATGGTAATCAAGGTGACATCTATAACCTAATCCAGAGGCAAAATGACAACACTGCTATGCTGGCTCAACAACATCTCACTTCTACTTTACCTCCAAGAGACATTCCTGTTTATGACGGTGACCCATTGCAGTTTGAAGCTTTCATCCGTGCATTTGAAAGAGGAGTAGAGCGGAAAACTAATGATGAAAGTGACTGCCTGCATTACCTAGAGCAATACACTAGAGGCCAACCACAGGACCTAGTGCGCAGCTGCCAACATCTGCCTCCAGCTCAAGGTTATCAAAGGGCAAAACAGCTGCTTAAAGAGCACTTTGGTAATGAACATAAGATCGCCACTGCATACATGAACAAAGCATTTACCTGGACAATGATCAAAGCCGAAGATGTGAAAGCACTGCAAGCCTTCTCTTTGTTCCTAAGAGGTTGTTGCAATGCAATGGAACATCTCACCTATATGGATGAAATGAATGTTGTTTCAAACATGAAACACATACTTCAGAAACTACCCTACAAATTCAGAGACAAGTGGAGGAATAGAGCATGTCAGCTACAGGAAGAGCGTGGGCATCGAGCTACATTTCCTGACCTTGTTAGCTTCATAGAGAGGCAAGTGAAGATACTGTCAGATCCTCTGTTTGGAAGCATCCAGGATGATAAACCAACTGCAGCTATCAAAACTGTTATCTCTACCTTTTCAAAGGGAAACCCAAGCCTAAGAGCAAGTAGTTTTGCAACAATTATTACCTGCCCAAGAACACCAGTGCTAGAACATGTAACAACGAATGGAATGAACATACCTCCATCAAGCCACAACTCCCTACATTTGTGTTTTTTCTGCAGAAGAAGTGGTCACTCATTGAAGCAGTGTCCACACATCCTGAAGAAAACACACAGAGAAAGAATGGACTTCTTGAAAGGAAAAGGGGTGTGTTTTGGATGCCTAAAAATAGGACACATGAGCAAACACTGCCACAGTCGTTTGACATGTTATGTGTGCAATCAAAGTCATCCTGAAATACTCCACATTGAACAAAAAGGCAAAAGAGAGGAAGCAGAACACACAAACCAGAATGGGAAGCCAATGGAAAGTAATAGTGTCATCTCACCTCATACATGTGGTCACATTGGGGCCGGTGATGAAAACTCCATCTTCTCCATTGTACCAGTACAAGTAAAGAGCCACAAAGGGGACAAAGTGTTACAAACTTATGCATTTCTGGACCATGGAAGTTCATCCACCTTTTGCTCAGAAAGTTTAATGAGGAGGCTAAACCTTACAGGACAAAGGACTAACATTCTCCTAAAGACAATGAATCAGAGAAAGATTGTGTCTAGTCATCATATCTCAGGGTTGGAAATATCGAGTCTGGACGAAAACAATTTCCTTCAACTATCCGATGTGTTTACACATAAAACCATGCCTGTTTCCAAGCACAATATTCCTCTACAAGAAGATCTGGAAAAATGGCCTTACTTAAAGGACATCAAAATTAATGAAATTGCTTCTGGCATTGACCTACTCATTGGGACAAATTCTCCTAAGGTATTGGAACCTTGGGAGCTGATCAATAGCCAAGGAGAAGGACCGTACGCTGCAAAGACCCTACTGGGGTGGGTCTTCTATGGTCCCCTAAAAGGAAGCAACGACAGCAGAGATGCTAATGGCCACCCTGCTGCTGCTGTTAATCGGATAGCCATGGTACACCTAGAGGAGCTATTGGTCAAACAATACAAGCATGATTTCAAGGAAAATACAAGCAAGGAAACAGAGGAAATGTCCAGAGAAGACAAACAATTCCTGAACATTATGAATCACTCTGCAAACATGTCAGACGCCAAAGACGATGGAGATGTTGTAGCGGACGCCAAAGAGGATGGCGATGTTGTAGCGGACGCCAAAGAGGATGGAGATGTTGTAGCAGATGCCAAAGAGGATGGCGATGTTGTAGCAGATGCCAAAGGAGACAGTGATAGGGATGTTGAAGGCAAAACTGAGGCCCCCCAAGAAGAAGAAGATGAGGGTCGGGATTCAGGTGATTACTATGAAGAGGCAGAAGACGAGCCTTTTGAAAGCCAGCCGACTTCAGACTCCTGTCACAGCATGCCTGACTTCACAGCAGATGTCGAATTACACCAATCTGACGCAGTGCCTGAGGAAGAAGACAAGCCTGTGGCCGAGAAAGTGAAAATGTCAGATGGACACTACTGCCTAGACTTGCCATTCAGACAAGGAAATCCCAGCTTGCCTAACAACAAACACGTTACCGAGCAGCTCATCTGCGATTTTGCTGCTATGGTAGCAGGGCACCGGCTGAACCCAAGTGACAGACCTGAAGAAGTGACTGACTCATCAATGCAGGAGCCCTATAAGGAGAGGCTTGGAATTGGATGAAAATATAACCCACAGGTTCTCTCGGCGCTGGACGGGATGGCAACACTACTGCTTCAACCTAAGAACAGCAAAGACTGATGACCCTTAAAATAAGGGAGAAGAAAATAAACTAAACATTCTTTAAGAATTACATGCTAACACATACACACCATTTGTATAGCTCCTTTATTATTTATTGGTAATTGTCTTTGTTTTCATACTAAAGCCAATTAGGGGCCGGTGTGTAGGAGCCATTTTGTGGGTGATGTTGGTGTGTCAGTTTATTTGAGTTATATGTATAGTGCAATATTATTTATGAACACTGGGTGGCGGGGTTTAGCTGCACCGGGTGTATATAAGGAGGTCATAGGTGACAGGAGATGGGGGACACAGTAGGAGAAGAGCATACCGATTCCACCAGCCCGGCAGATGCTCATAGAATCACTAGAACGCTAAATTAACCCTGGTATGTAAAGACGAATAAACATCATCATAAACCACAACTAAGGACCGGAAAATCATCTGTTTGTGTCTGCGTCTGGATCACTTTTCAACCCTTCTGTGAAAGTAACGGCAAAAATATATAGGACATAGGAAAAGGAAATTGCCATTACACAATCAGAGACTGGATATATCCCCCCCCCCCCTCTCTCTGGTCGCTGAAATGGGGAATTGAAATTACGGGCCAAAAGTTGTATTTACAAGTAGGCCTATTAAAAGTAAGCAGAGGACACCAAACCAACTGAGACCCGTCTGTCCACCGCATTTACGCACTGTACAACACACACCTACACACTGTACCACACACACCTACAGCTCCTAAAGCATAAGCCGTTGTGTATTTTATTATGTGAAGCACTAAATGGTCTTAGAAAAATATCGACTCTTTGTTTGTAGATATCTACTAAACTAAAGCAAATAAAGAGAGTAGGCCTGTTATACTGAGTGATATATATTATACACACTGCTCTGCTTTCTCCATGGACCTTACAGCTGTTCTCTCTGGGAACATCGCGATGCGATGAAAGCAGTTTCTAAAATAATATCCAGGGGATGCATGCAGAGCTGTCATTGGCTGAGATAAGTCCGGCCGTGCGTCACGCCTCCACCGTTCCCGGAAATGCATCCGTGGAGGAGCCGTGGAGGAACCATCAGTGTATCCTCGGTTAGAGCTCCTCCAGAGAGCCTCCTCGACGCTCGATCCTCGGTCCTCGGTGTGCATTTAGAGAAATAAGATGTCCTTCAAAATGGCGCGCTGAAATTCATTTCCGGGTCACTACCGGAGGACCGAGGAGTCGAGGAGGGGAAATTTGAGTATTGAGAAGCCTCTAGACGCAGTGCTTCTCAAAGTGTGGTCCGCGGACCACTGGTGGTCCGTGAGCGCCCCCTAGTGGTCCGTGAGTATATTGGTAAAATTTCACATTTGAAATAAATAAATAAATTTAAGTTTTCCGCACTCTCGCGGGAATATCTCCGCAATGGAGCGAGCTTAAGTTTCACTTTCGATTGCATGATATAGCCCAGCGCAACACCTTCATCACACATGTGGCCACTTGTTTGTTTTTTACAAATCGCCTGAAAATGGTACAATATGTTTTTGGATATTTGTGGAGTTAGGTAGTCCGCGAGTATTTTTTGGTTAAGTGGTCCTCCTTGGTATGAAAAAGTTTGAGAAACACTGCTCTAGAGAGAACAGCTGTGAGGTCCGTGCAGAAAGCAGAGCAGTGTGTATAATATATATCACTCAGTATAACATGCCTACTCTTTTTATTTGCTTTAGTTTAGTATATCTACAAAGAGTCGATATTTTTCTAAAACCATTTAGTGCTTCACATAATAAAATACACAACGGCTGTAGCCTGTTTTAGGAACTGTATTCTTTCACACACAGTGACGTCACGAGCTACCCACACCAACGCGCGCCATATATATATATATACGCCATTTTCCTGGAGGTGCTAATATCCTGGAGGTGCTAATATAAACAGCTAGCTAACGTATCCAGGCAGAGCGCACTAGGTTTTTTTTTCTGAATTAACGACCGAAGAAATCGCTGCATGTCTTCGGATTACATCTCTGGACTTGAGGGGTGTGCTCTAGGTCGTTACCAGCGTAAACTAGAGCTGTGTGGGTTGTCCGATTGCCCTTACAGACTGCCTGCAGATGTATGGAAAAACGACTCTCGAAAGTGGCCTTCGGTCGATTTTGGCAGCATCTACGTCTATCTTCTGGAAACACCAGGTGAATACCCCACTTGTCACAATAATATTATCATGCCAATGCATATATGTGGTATTTTAGAGTTGACTATATTGATTAAGGCAATAGACTATGATATTCTGGTTTTACCGAGCGTGAAATGGCGGATACCGGAAGTACGGTGTCGCCCTCGGCCCAAAACCCGTATGTGTGTGTGAAAGAATACATGCGTGTGTGTGGTGTAGGTGTGTGTGGTACAGTGTGTGCGTAGATGCAGCGGACAGACAGGTCTCAGTTGGTTTGGTGTCCTCTGCTTACTTTTAAAACTTGTAAATAAAACGTTTGGCCCGTAATTTATATTCCTCATTGTAGCGACCAGAGAGGGGAGAGGGTGTGTGTCCGCATCTGTAGCCTGTTATTGTCTCATTATACCGCACTGTGAATGAATCAAAGTAAATATATAAGTCGTCATGAACACATCTGTCCATCAGACAGAGGGCTGCTGTGCCTCCTGTCATCATTAATGGACGTCTCTTTAAAATGAGCGCTCAGAGGAGAGGAGTTCTCATTTCTCTAACCGCCTGCTGCTTCCTCTCCTCGGCTCCTCGGCTCGCATCTCCTGTGGGCGGGACTAAGTATCGAGGATAGGAGTCGAGGAGGGGAGTCGAGGAGGGTAGTCGAGGAGGGGAGTTAGAGAAATGAGAAAGGGCCTCGGTATTGCCAGCGAGAGCACCAGACGGAGACTGCTGGGTGAACGGGAGCTAACGCTGCCAACAGCTGTGGAGATTTGCCGCCTTGCAGAATTGACGAAGTCACGCATGAGGCTTATTGAGAGCCCGCAGGCACAGGCGGACAGTATTAATGCTATGGTGGACAGGCAAGGCGGACGACGCAAAATACAGTGGAAAACAGCGGAAAGAAACACAGCGGCTGAGAGAGAGCAACAGTGGACCTGCAAATACTGTGGAAATGGACACAAACGGGGCAGAGAGCAGTGCCCAGCCTATGGTAAGACCTGCCGAGCATGTGGCGTTTCAAATCACTTTGCAAAAGTATGTCAGGCCAGCAGCAGAGCAGAGAAAACAAGAAAAGTTAATGCTGTTGACGATGTCCAGCAAACTGAAGGGGACTCAGATACACGTAAAAACCTATACAATGTCACTGAATATGTGGGGAATGTGAAAGCACCTGGACGCAAATGGTTTGTGCACCTACACCTGAATAAGAAAAGACAGCTATGCCAGCTAGATACAGGCAGTGGCGGCGGGTCATTAGGGGCAGGTGGGGCACAGCCCCACCTAGTGTCAGAAGAAAGTATTACAAATAATGATTACAAAAAAATACTAAAAAATAAATAAAAAAACATATAAAATATATTTTAAGGTCATGTTTAATAATCTGATTCGTCTGTACATTTCTGTTTTAGTCTGTGTTCTTCTAATTAGTGTCTAGAGGGCCGTTTTGAGCTGTTTAGAGCCATGTGGGACAAAACCCGATCCTGCCCCTCCCTCTCACAGTCTAAGTGAACGGTGATTGTAAAAACTACACTGCGCATGCTCAGAGTATTTTTCTATTTAATGTGTGTGGCAAAAAAATAATGACCGTAGGGGCATAGTGCTCCCATCCCCACCATACGTCATCTCACATAATTCAGAATTGATTGGCTGTAAGTACTCACGTGTGCAGTGCTGCGAAACGTCACGTGTAGTTTGAAGAGGAGACGAGAGAGCAGCATATAGCTAACATCACCAGCGATTAAAAGAAGTAAAAAACTGAAAGAAAATGAATGAAGTTGACCATTTACTGGAGCACACATTTGAGACACTTAGTCTCGGAGAGAAACTGGAGGTAAAGCGCCTCGGTGCCCACCATCCACCGGATTTCCAAATGGTCCAGACTGCGGGCAAAGTTAAACGTGGGTTTAACGCTGAATGGTTTGCTAAAAAGAAATGGCTAACGGCGAGCATCCAGAAGAATTCCCTCTTTTGCTTTCCTTGCCTGCTTTTTGGTGAAGATCAAGGTACTTGGTCGAGGACAGGTTACAAGGACTTAAAGCATCTTTCGGAGAGGACAATGAAGCATGAGAGCAGCAACAGTCATTTGGAAAATGCCGTAAAATTGGGATTACTTGGAAGGGTGAATGTTGCAGCTCAGATTGACAGCGCCTACAGACGCGGCATTGATTCTCATAATAGGAAGGTGGAAGAAAACAGGTACGTGCTTGGTCGGATCATCACCTGTATTAAACTGTGTGGGAAATGTGAGACAGCACTGCGGGGCCACAACGAGTCGGCGGACTCTCTGAATCCAGGGATATTCAGGTAAATTTTCGAGACAATGTGTGAGGGCGATTCCAGGCTTCAACGGCACTACGAAGCTCAGCTTGTTTTCAAAGGGACATCAAGCACCATACAGAATGAACTCTTGGACTGCATGTATGATGTATACAGGGAGGAAATAGCCAAGCAAGTGGACAACACATCATTTGTTGCCGTTCAGGCCGACGAGACAACCGATGTCTCCTGTAAATCGCAAATGGTGATTGTGCTGCGATACATTATGCCTGACCTCACAGTTACAGAGCGTTTTTTGGAGTTTGTGGAAGTAAAGGACAAAACTGGTGTAGGTCTCTCTAACAGCATCAAGGCTGTTCTGGAACCCCTGAATCTGAAAGAAAAGCTAATCGCTCAGACCTATGACGGGGCGGCCGTCATGAGCGGTAATGTGCGCGGGGTACAGACGGTGATGAAGGAGACGTACCCAAACGCTCAGTTTGTTCACTGCTACGCCCACCAACTGAACCTGACCCTGCAGCAACTGTGTTCAGCAAGGATGAGCATCCTGAAGGTGTTTTTTGCAGATCTAACTGCTTTTTCCACTTTTTTCTCCGGTGCTCCAAAACGTGTTGCAGCTCTTGCAGAGGCAACACAGAGACACATCCCACGGCCACCGGCTGTGAGATGGAACTTTAAAAGCAGAACTGTGAACGCGGTTTGGGAGACCCGAGATGCACTACTTCAGTGTATGAAGCATATACCCGCACAACCAGGATGGGATGCGGTCACCATAAGTGAGGCATACGGCCTGTCAAAGAAACTGCGGGACCGAGCATTTATGCAGCTCCTGGAGTTTTTTTCGTTGCTTATGCCAGAAGTGGATGTTCTATACAACACTCTGCAAAAACGAAGCATCGATGCACCTGGGATCAACAGCGCGCTCTGCCGTTTCAAGGAAAATGTTCAGAAAATGAGGCAGAAAACTGATGCATTGGCCGCCACTGCTCATGATGGAACAGACGAGCCAGGCCGACGAGTCAGCAGCACAGCGCCGGTGATGAAGGAGGCTTGTGACACAGTCATCTCACAGGTGGAACAGAGGTTCTCACAGAGTGACCATTTGATCGCTGCAAAGCTTGTTGACAGCTCATTCTTCCCACAGCATGTCCTGTCATTTCCTACACCTGAGCTTGACTGCGCCGTGAAACTGTGGCCTGCGTTGGGAAACAAGGAGAAGTTGAAGTCTGAGCTGACCACGCTCTACCGCCACAGTGAGCTTCACACTGGAAACACTGCCCTGTCTCTGTTGAAATCCATTCACGAGAACAACTTGGAGGAAACGTTTGCTGAGACTGTTATTTTGGTCAAAATAATAGTGACGACATCCGAGTCAGAGAGGAACTTTTCCACCCTCAAAAGGATAAAGACTTTCACTCGCAACACCATGGGACAGCCGCGACTTAACGCATTGGCCATGCTTTCAATTGAAAGCCAGTTGATCCAGCAACTACAGGACTTCATCCCCAAAGTGATAGACACATTCTGTCAGAGGAAGGACCGCCGTGCCGCTTTTCTTTTCAAGTGAGCCTTCAGCTTTGGTAAGTTCATTTATGTCATATATTTTGTTGATCTTCTGTGTTTTGCCTCTGCTGGATCGATTGATATTGTGACCTCGATGATGAGTGTCTGTGTTTTCCTTATATTTACAGGCTATGGTGTTTTAATGCTAAAGCATTACGGTTGTTGTTATTGTTAAGAATTACTTTGTGATGGTGACCTTTACTCCATGTATGAAGGTGCATTACTATGACATCCCCACGCTGTACGTAAATGTATGCGCTCACAGTGTTGCTCCTGTGGTCTTCAGTATGTAATTTGACACTCCCCCTCTCTCTCTCCTCCCCCCCCTCTCTCTGTCCCCCCTCTCTCTCCCCTCCCTCTCTCTGTCCCCCCCCCTCTCTCTCTCTCTCTCTCTCCCCCGACCTCTTTCTGCCCCCCCAGTTTTGTACACCTAGAAACGCCACTGGATACAGGGGCCACTTGCAATGTTATGGGCCGCCAGTTTAAAGAGAAACTGTCACCAAAGACAGCCTTACAGCCGACCAGAACAAGGCTAAAGCTGTACTCTGACACATACATGCCATCCCTGGGGAAATGTTGCATGATATCCCAACACGTCCATGGCAAACAGTGAGTATGGATATCTTCTCTTACGCTGGCCAAGATTTCATCGTCCTAGTGGACCACTATTCAGACTTCTGGGAGATTGATCTTCTGCCGGATCTATCAGCTGACACTCTCATCACACGCTGTAAATCTCAATTTGCACGCTACGGACAGCCAGACAAAGTGCTCACAGATAATGGCCCACAGTTTGCCTGTGAACAGTTCAGGAAGTTTGCTGCAAAGTGGGGATTTAACCATGTCACATCCTCACCCAGATATCCAAAATCAAACAGCAAAGCTGAGTCAGCTGTCAAGATAGTGAAATCACTCTGCAAGCGGGCAAAGTTGGATGGCACAGATAAATGGCAGGCCATTCTCCATTGGCGCAACACGCCCACAGAAGGGTTTGACAGCAGTCCAGCCCAACGCTTAATGTCATGAAGGCTAAAGACTTCGCTGCCGGTTGCGGACAGCTTGCTGCAACCGTGGTTAGTGACTGGAGTGACGGAGAAGCTGCGGTTGAAACGGCGGCTTGCAAAATCCGCCTACGACATATCGGCAAGGGACTTACCAGAACTGAATGTTGGGGAACACATAAGAATGAGGCCTCTTCCAGGAGATCGCACAGGCCGTTGGCAACTGGGTCAATGCTATGGAAGCAAACAAGAGACAGAAGTATTTGAATTTTATTAGACACCGAATTTATAGCATTGAAAATAATTACTTTGAAAATCATGAATCTGAATTTGTTTTGCTCCGAATTTATCTATGTGAAATAAAAATGTTAAAACAATTTGAATGTTCAAATTCAGATCCCAAAAATTCAAGTGAAAAAAATTCGACGTCAAATATTTCGGTGTTTAAAATTCGATGTAAAAAAATTCGGTGTGTAAAATTCGACGTCAAAAATTGCGATGCAGCCTCATCCGGGCTACTCAGACAGGATAAGCAATCGAGCCCTAATGCAATCAAACCGACTTCTGGCCTATCAGAGCCAAGCGGCAAACCCCGGGACAGTGCGGTGAAGCCCAATGCTGCAAACTGTAGGCGATGGATGCAGATGGGAGCAATTCCCGTAGACCCTTTGTTAAAATGTCCAACTTAAAAAATGAACATGTTTCTAGCCTGGATCTACAAAAACATATTCTGTATATAGTTAGATTCCCCCTTCATGACAACGGGACTGCTGCTCCTAGCTCCTCTCTGCTAGCTCCGTTAGCTCCGTGATGCTACAGCGGCTCAGCTCATGAGGAGAACACTACTTGAACTCGGCCGTGTTTGTTGTGTTGGCTCCTGGTGGACTATTCGTCATGCAAATATAGGATTTATCTGCGGTTGAAACAGACCGTCCATGAATGCAGTTTCTTCGGTAAGTCAACCCTGCGTACTTTATGTTATGTTACTGGTGTTTTTATTAAGCTAACGTTAATGAATGTTTAGAGTTGGGTTAGCATTTGAGCAATCGTAGCTCCATCTGTGCTAACGATGCTATGCGTAGCATCCAAGAGTGTAACACATTAAGTCGGATGCTACTGTATACTAAAAGGCTTCTGTGCGAGGTTGCTAAAATAAGGTCATCCTTGTACGTTAGATAGTTAGTTTGCTATTTAGGTTACTGTATGCATTGTTAAGGTTCATTTAAATTCGCTATGCTCTACTATAGCATAACATAGACTAGCTAACGTCAACGTATTGTTGAAGAGAGGCTTAGTGTATATTAAATCAACCTCACAACGAAATGTGGTTATCTTTAAAATATGAACGTCACATTTCAAGATGGTCCAGAAATAACGCTCCCTTAGATATTGTAATATGGTTTGTTGAACTGGAGTTATTTATTGCAGCTAACCGTCTATCCAACGAACGACCCAAACATTGTTGTTTTTAATATTATTACCAATGCCTCTTTTAATTGTATTATCCTCACACTTGAGAAACAGCCTTATCGTTGCTGTACAACGGAACATGTAACTTAATATCTGCATTTAAGGACGATGAATAGTCAATGCTTTAGTGACAAGGAAATGATTTGTTTAAATATGATATATAACGTTATCTGTGACTTCAGTGGAAATTAAGCTTATCCATTGCATTGCATTTGTTCAATAGGTCTCTGTCTTACCCTTACGTGTGTGATACATATGAATATGGCATATGAAAACAAATTAATTTGACTGACTCATGAAAACCTCATCCAAAGTAACAGTAAAATAAAAAGGACCTACACAATAATACTCAATCAAACTGATACAGTATAAGGACTGTGATATCCAGCCATTTCTTAAGTATAACAATAAGATTATGACCTGTTTTTAAAAGAAGATAAAAAAGTTGTTTGCATGTAAAGAAGTCTGTAAGCCATGCATGTAACTTTACATCTGTTTGTTCAAAGTGTCCTTAAGGTGATCCAGACAGGCTGGACCAGAGGAGGAGAGACAGATCTGGACTTCTAACAGCAGAGAACTTCAGCATGGATTCCAAGGTACACCTTTTTCATGCTTTACAAAGAATGCATAAAGTAATGACTCCAATACACTGATATACATGCCATTAAACATGACTGAGTGAATACTAGATCACCTACACATCAGTGATGTTGAGTGGACTTTATTAGCAAAAGGTTACATTTACATTTTACCAAGCAACATCACATAGTGAGAGCTGCGACCCTTTGTCTTTCAGTGAGACAACAGAGCAAGCTTCCACAGTTGCACTAAGTTTTGATAACAGTTACATATTATTTTAATAATACATTTATTTCAATGTTGATGAATTTAGAACGGTTTATTCATAACCTGATTATCTTTGTAGTACACATTCAAATAAAATAAAAATCATTATATTTATAGCCCCTGAAGAAACAAACACACCTCTTTCTTAAATAACACACTTGCTCTGCAATAATATGTTTTTTGATATTTCTGTTAGGAAAGGACATGCCTGAGAGACAGGACTGCTTCACCATGTTCTCTTTCTCTGAGGGTCCAGAAGAACATCCAAGAGGGAAAGGAGAAGCTGATGTGATGAGATTTAAGAGCAGTACAGGACATTAAGAGACAGAGAATATTGTTGCAGTCCAACAGGAACTTCATTTGTGTGTTGTTTTGTGTTTTACGTTGCACCTCAGAAACAGTGTGATTATTGTCAGGCCTATAAAGTTTGGCAAAAAAAAAAAGTCAGCTGATCAAATGCATTTGCCTCACTTTATGAGCTTCACATCACTTGTGCCTTGTACCGCGGAGTTTGGAACGTCATAAATAAATGGTACCAATCTTCAGTCAGATGTGAATGTGTAATCTAACAGTTTCAGTAAGAATAACGGACAAAAGGATTGCAAATACAATTTATTGAAATGTGAACTAAAAGTTATCAAGCATGAACCATCACCATTTTTTTTTAAAAATAAAAACGAAATAATATACATAAGTTACACTAAATGTTAATCTGTTAATTGACAGGCTAGGCCTGTGCAGGTGGTAACAGCTATGCCCAGCATGGGCTAAGTTCTGTAGGTGCAGCTGGTGCAGGTCCTCCTCCATCAGGCCTGGTCCTTCTCCCTCAGGCCTGGTCCTCCTCCCTCAGGCCTGCAGGGTCTTTCCCTGCGAGGAGGACTCCTCGCAGGGAAAGACCCTCAGCCCTCTCCGGCCAAACCAACAGACAGGACGGTCATAAAGCTGAGGTTTCCCCCAAAGTCTCTAATCATCCATCCTGTGAATATGAGAGGGGAACAAAATTGTGTAATAGTCTTTGAGTTTCATGCAAAGCTATATAAAAGTCCCATGTATTATTATTATTATTATTAGATGCTTTGGACAATAATAAATATAAAGTTAACTGTTGAGTTGATCAGTTTTTTAGATTGAAAGGGTTTAATAATACAAACAAAAGGAGAGGCACCGTAAAATAAAGATTGGTTTTTCAATAAATTGTGTTGATTTTGTCTTTTGAATTGTTTGTCTGAAGTCAAGTAGCTAGAACTGTTACTTATAGTTTGAATGATAGTCTGGTTATAATGTTTGGAGGAGGCATCACAGGTAAGAGCACCATTTGTTGTGTTCCATCCACAATCAATCAATCAATCAATCAATGTTTATTTATATAGCCCAATATCACAAATGTTACATTTGTCTCAGTGGACTTTACAGTTTGTACAAAATATCAGTATGACAATACGACACCCTCTGTCCTTAGACCCTCACATCGTACAAGGAAAAACTTCCGGAGAAAACCCACAGTTTAAAGGGAAAAATGGGAGAAACCTCAGGGAGAGCAACAGAGGAGGGATCCCTCTCCCAGGACGGACAGACGTGCAATAGATGCCGTGTGTAAATTGAAAAGATAATACATTTGCAACATAGGTAGTCCAAATGTTTGGAAATGCATGTGTGTATAATAGGAAGATGAATCCACGAGGATATCCATCCAGGACCTATGATCCAGGACCACAGCCACGACTCAAGATCCAGGGCTCGCGATCCAGGACAGAGGAGCGCAGGATCATCCATGACTCCGGATCCCGGCGTATATAGACACCAAAAAGAAAGACATTTGGGGAAGCTGGGTTAATCGGAACATGAGAGTACACAGGTATAGACAGAGAGAAGGAAGAAGTAAGATGTCCCCCGACAAACTAAGCCTATATCAGCAAAACTAGGGGCTGAATCTAATCAGCCCTAACTATAAGCTTTATCAAAAAGGAAGGTCTTAAGCGCACTCTTAAAAACGGATAGGGTGTCTGCCGCCCGAACACAAACTGGAAGCTGATTCCACAAATGTGGAGCTTGATAAGAAAAGGCTCTGGCTCCCATTGTACTTTTAGAGACTCTAGGAACAACCAACAACCCTGCATTCTTGGAACGCAATGCCCTAGTAGGACAGTAGGGTATAATGAGTTCTTTAAGGTAAGATGGCGCCTGCCCATTAAGGGCTTTGTAGGCGAGAAGAAGAATTTTAAATTCTATCCTGTGTTCTATAGGGAGCCAGTGTAAGGCAGCCAGAACAGGAGTAATGTGGTCCCTTTTCCTAACTCTGGTTAGTACACGAGCCGCAGCATTTTGAATCAGCTGAAGCGACTTGACTGACTTCTTGGTACACCCTGATAATAAAGAGTTACAATAATCCAGCCTTGAAGTAACAAATGCATGGACTAGTTTCTCTGCATCGTTTTGAGGCAAGATATGCCTGATTTTTGCAATGTTACGTAGATGGAAGTAGGCGGTCCTTGAAATTGATTTTATGTGGGCGTTAAAGGATAAATCCTGATCAAATATAACACCAAGATTCCTTACAGTCTCACTGGAGGCCAAATTAATGCCATCCATAGTTAGTATATCCTTAGATAATTTGTTTCGTAGATTCTTCGGTCCAAGTACAATAACTTCAGTTTTGGTCGTGTTTAACATCAAAAAGTTTAAGGTCATCCACGTTTTTAAGTCCTTAAGGCAGTCTTGAATTTTATTTAGATGATTAATTTCATCAGGCTTGATTGATAAATATAGTTGAGTATCATCCGCATAACAATGAAAGTTTACAGAATGATTCCTTATAATATTGCCTAACGGAAGCATATATAATGTGAACAAAATAGGTCCGAGCACTGAGCCCTGTGGCACTCCATGGCTAACTTTGGTTTGCGTGGAAGATTCATCATTGACACGTACAAACTGAGAGCGTTCAGATAGATAGGACCTAAACCAGTCTAAAGCAGTTCCCTGTATGCCAACTAAGTGCTCTAGTCTTTGCAATAAGATATCATGGTCGATAGTATCAAATGCAGCACTGAGATCGAGCAAAACAAGAATAGAGACACGTCCCTTGTCAGAGGCTATTAGAATGTCATTTGTGACTTTAACCAGAGCTGTCTCTGTGCTATGATGCGTTCTAAAGCCAGACTGAAAAGCTTCAAATAAATCATTGTTTTTTAAGTAATCACACAACTGTTTTGCGACCGCTTTCTCAAGAATTTTTGAGAGGAACGGAAGATTAGAAATAGGTCTATAGTTGGCTAAAACCTCTGGATCGAGGTTGTGCTTTTTAAGAAGCGGTTTTATCACTGCTACTTTGAATGATTGTGGAACATAGCCTGATAATAAAGACATATTCATAATATTTAATAAATAAGTGCTAATTAATGGAAAAACTTCCTTCAACAGCTTAGTTGGAATTGGGTCTAACATGCACGTTGATGGTTTAGAAGAGAGAATCATTGAATTTAATTGTTCAAGGTTTATGGCTGAAAAGCATTCTAGTTTACTATCTAGTGTAATATTAGAACTTACGTTTCCGGGAGCTGTTGATAACACTATACTGGTCAAAGGCAAGAGGTCATTAATTTTGTTTCTAAGAGTAACAATTTTATCGTTAACAAAGCACATAAAATCATTACTACTGAGTGCTATGGGAATAGAAGGCTCAATCGAGCTGTGGCTCTCTGTCAGCCTGGCTACAGTGCTGAAAAGAAATCTTGCATTATTCTTATTCTCATCTATTAATGAAGAGTAGTAGGCTGCTCTCGCTTTACGCAGTGCTTTCTTATATTCATTGAGAGTAATATGCCAAATTAAACGAGATTCTTCAAGTTTAGTAGAACGCCATATCCTTTCAAGTTGTCTCGACTTTTGCTTTATTTTGCGGGTATCGGCATTATGCCATGGAGCTAGTCTATGTTGTTTTATTTTCTTCTTTTTCAAAGGAGCAACAGAGTCTAATTTTATTCGCAGTGCATCTGTAACACTATCAACAACATGATCAATTTGGGGTGGTGTACAACAGATTGATGTGTGTGTATTTATTTATTTACTATTTCTTGAATCATTACTGTCAGTCCAAAACAAGAGATTTTGTTTTAGTAACATTTATAAAAAAAATAAAAAAAAACATTATCTCTTTTTCACTACACTATCTTGAATACTTTAGTTTTTACGTCACTACATTTATCTAACAGCTTTAACATTGTAAAGGTGTCACTTCGGACTCTGGGTAATTATGACAGCATGTCCTACTCAGAGCTCTAGGGCTCTGGTCCTACTATTTTGAGACTTTGAACAAACCAGACCTTCATCTATTAACCTCTTAATGTAGAAAATAGTCAGCACATTAAACCATTATGAAAGTAATAATTAGTTAGCTCATTGTTCAAAATGAGCTCAAACTACAACAGTTAAGTCAACTCGTGCATCGGTAATAACAATAAATCAAATGATATAATATAATACCGCACCGTTGTGACGAAAAGGGAGCTGAGCCAGAAGGCAAAGCTCTCGGTCTTCCGGGCCATTTTCGTTCCTACCCTCACCTATGGTCATGAAGGATGGGTCATGACCGAAAGAACGAGATCGCGGATACAAGCGGCCGAGATGGGTTTTCTCCGCAGGGTGGCTGGTGTCTCCCTTAGGGATAAGGTGAGAAGTTCGGTCATCAGGGAGGGACTCGGAGTTGAGCCGCTCCTCCTTCGCGTCGAAAGGAGCCAGTTGAGGTGGTTCGGGCACCTAGTTAGGATGCCACCTGGGCGCCTCCCTAGGGAGGTGTTCCAGGCACGTCCAGCTGGGAAGAGACCAAGGGGTAGACCTAGGACCAGGTGGAGGGATTATATCTCTTCGCTGGCCTGGGAGCGCCTTGGGATCCCCCAGTCAGAGCTGGTTGATGTCGCCAGGGAAAAGAAAGTTTGGGGCTCTCTGCTGGAACTGCTACCCCCGCGACCCGACCACGGATAAGCGGGAGAAGATGGATGGATGGATGGATAATAGTATAACTTGTGTCTACTTTAAATACTTTAACAACACTTTCCTAATTATACTAGCATACTTTTACTAAAGTAACATGTTTAAATGCAGGGCTTTTGTAAGAGAGTATTTCGTATAGTGTAGCATGGTCTACTTGACCTATCTAACCGAAGTGATCGTTACGTTACTTTGCAAACCGTCACCCCCCCTCACACACACAAAAGGACACGGTAACGTTGTGATTCACTTCAATTAATGATAACTACGGAGCTTGCTAACAACAAGGCTACTTCACTCATTTAGCTAGCTAATGTAAGATACAAATGCTGTCGAGCCCTCACTGCTTGTAAAATAAAGAGCACAAACTGACAACTTACCCGAGCGGCGAGCCCCGCTGTTCTCCGTCATTTTTCTCCCGGGTTGTTGTGATCACATGACTGACAAAGCCGTGCTCTGATAGGCCAAGTCAGTTTGATTGCATTAGGGCTCGATTGCTTATCCTGTCTGAGTAGCCCGGATGATGCTGCACCGCAATTTTTGACATCGAATTTTATACACCGAATTTTTTGACATCGAATTTTTTGACGTCGAATTTGTGGGATCTGAATTTGAACATTCGAATTTTTTTCACTTGAATTTTTACATTTTTATTTCACATAGGTAAATTCGGAGCAAAAACATTCAGATACATGATTTTCAAAGTAATTATTTTCAATGCTATAAATTCGGTGTCTAATAAAATTCAAATACTTCTGTCTCTTGTTTGCTTCCATACTATGCCTCCAGAAAGTCGCTCCTCGCTCATTCGTAGTGGAGGTGGACTGGTTCCTTTCATCTCAACCATTATGATACGTAAAGGTTTTGTTCAGCAGGAGAGACACTACAAAGGAACTACAGCATATTTACATGACTTAACATCCCCAATGCTAAGCTAAAGGCGGCTAATCTTTCATTCAAACGCATTTAAAAAAACATCTAGACGAGCGAACAGGAAGTTGGAAAAATGCTCATTCCTGCACCACTCCATAATAACCTAATTTCAGTTGACTTGCGTCTGTTCGTGTGCACTTTCTCTCGCTTTAGGTGTCTGACAATCTATTCAGAAAGCTGAAATTATTTAATTCTTGTCAACAACCGCCAAAAAGACTAACATCTAAAACATTTGGTCAATTTTCTGGTATTTTTTCACTTCCGGTTTCTGTGTGAGACGCAGGAGGTTTGTTTGAGACGCATTGCGGCTCGCCTCGAAAGTAGACGAGAATAGCCGATCGCAGCCGGGAGAGGTCTCAAAAAGCTCGCCTGAAGTCGGATAGCTCGGAGTCGGCTTCGTCTTCTTCGTCTTCTCTCGGTTTTTTGGCGGATTGCAAACAACTTTAAGGTGCATACCGCCACCTCCGGAGTCGGCTTGACTCGGTTTGCATTTATAAAGAATGCACACATGTGTTTAATCGTTAATGTCAGATATGTACTAAGTAAATACATTTGTTCCTGCTGAAGATTAGATTCAACTTTATTGTTATTGCACATATTACAGGTACTGAGACAACAAAATGCAGTTTAGCTTCTAACCAGGTGCAACAAGCAGTGAAGTGAAAAGTAATATACACAATAGACAGAATAAAATATAGAATGAATTGAATGATGAATAAACAGTGAGGGGTATGAATACACTAGATATCAGCCTGTGAGCAGTATGAACAGTGTGTATGAATATGCTAAGATATATAAAGTATGAAAACGGTAAGCAGTGCAAGTATAGTATAACATATATAGATATTAATTTCATGATGATAAACATTGTGGAACAATGATGAAAAATGGGAATGGGTGTGGCGACGTAAAACTGACACAAAACAACAACAAACTTTTGCCGAGCCAATTGGAGAGTTCTATTTCGTATGAGGCTTCGCCCTCTAAGGCTATCTGTAGGAGCCATTTTGTGGGTGATGTTGGTGTGTCAGTTTATTTAAGTTATATGTATAGTGCAATATTATTTATGAACACTGGGTGGCGGGGTTTAGCTGCACCGGTGTATATGAGGAGGTCATAGGTGACAGGAGATGGGTGGACACAGTAGGAGAAGAGCATACCGATTCCACCAGCCCGGCAGATGCTCATAGAATCACTAGAACGCTAAATTAACCCTGGTAGCCAAAGACGAATAAACATCATCATAAACCACAACTAAGGACCGGAAAATCATCTGTTTGTGTCTGCGTCTGGATCACTTTTCAACCCTTCTGTGAAAGTAA
Source organism: Gymnodraco acuticeps (assembly GCF_902827175.1). NCBI lineage: Eukaryota > Metazoa > Chordata > Actinopteri > Perciformes > Bathydraconidae > Gymnodraco > Gymnodraco acuticeps. Next base: position 31,159 of record NW_022990856.1, on the reverse strand, counting down.
CGGCAAAAATATATAGGACATAGGAAAAGGAAATTGCCATTACAATAAGTGGAATCGCACTTTTGAGTGAAACTGGACAATTGGATTCACTTCAAATTGGATTAAGGATCGTTTTCGGGGAAAACAAATAATTGGATTATTGCACCATCGACTTCTCATCACGGATCAGCTGCACAGCCACAATCAGCTGGAGATTGTTCCCACCTGAGAGGACCGAAGAGGCTGAGAGAGGACTGGGAAAGCGGCCGGGTATGTGCACCGTGCAGCATGATAAGTAGATTGTTTTGGAGATATTAAGCTGTATTGGACAATGGCTTAGTAAATGGATGTGGTGCTGCAACATTGTCAGCTGTTTGAAACAGCGCGCTGTCAGCTAACGGACAATTCCTGAGAACGAAACTTAAAGGGACAGTGAACATTAATCATGTCTGTGACATCTGACGTCACGTCACAAGATGGCGCTGTTGGACTGCAATCTGTGAGAGAAAAAAGGATTATCACTCACACTGCCAAAGGATTGGAATTGTTTATTGCAAACTGCCAAAAAGCAAGAAACTTCAGTTACAAACAAGTAAAGAAGTTAATGGAAGTACTGAAAGAGCTTATGAGCTCAGAAGACAATGCAAAGGAAATACAGTTGAAACTGGTTGAATTTAAGAAGTTGTGTGATGAACTAAAAGAAAATCACAAATCATTAACTGACCTTCAACTGCCTGAAGAAGAAATGGGAAAGCAAAGGCAGTGGCTGCAAGAAAAGATGCATATATTTGATGGATTTATACAAGATGCAAATGTGTGGTTATCTGAGAGTGGACAGGCAATTAGACACTCTATTGTGGGAAGTGCAATAGAACAAAGTGTCAGCTCAGATGACATCGGACCTGATGACAGCATTTCAAATGCATCACACCCTCAGTCAAAATACAAACCTGGTTCATCACACGCATCATCTACCTCTTCTGCTCGAATTAAAGCCCAGGCAGAAAGGGCGGCTTTAATCGAAAGGGCGGCAGCACTGAACAGTCAACATGAGCTTGATGTACAAGGGGAACAATTAAAACAACAGTTGGAACAACAGGAACAACAGGTGAAACGGAAAAAGGAACAACTGGATATACAAACTAAGCTGGCAGAAGCCAATGCCAGGCTAAACGTGCTCAGCATGGGATCAAGACACACCTCTAGAGCATCAGATGGGATGAGCTCTTACTACAGAAACCCTACAGCAAGATTTAACGTACAGGCCACTGAATTCTTGCCTCATCAAGCCCAAACCTCTATTCCCAGACAAAGTATACAGACACATGTGCAGGGACATGTTGACATCACACCACCTGTAATCAACAATGGTAATCAAGGTGACATCTATAACCTAATCCAGAGGCAAAATGACAACACTGCTATGCTGGCTCAACAACATCTCACTTCTACTTTACCTCCAAGAGACATTCCTGTTTATGACGGTGACCCATTGCAGTTTGAAGCTTTCATCCGTGCATTTGAAAGAGGAGTAGAGCGGAAAACTAATGATGAAAGTGACTGCCTGCATTACCTAGAGCAATACACTAGAGGCCAACCACAGGACCTAGTGCGCAGCTGCCAACATCTGCCTCCAGCTCAAGGTTATCAAAGGGCAAAACAGCTGCTTAAAGAGCACTTTGGTAATGAACATAAGATCGCCACTGCATACATGAACAAAGCATTTTCCTGGACAATGATCAAAGCCGAAGATGTGAAAGCACTGCAAGCCTTCTCTTTGTTCCTAAGAGGTTGTTGCAATGCAATGGAACATCTCACCTATATGGATGAAATGAATGTTGTTTCAAACATGAAACACATACTTCAGAAACTACCCTACAAATTCAGAGACAAGTGGAGGAATAGAGCATGTCAGCTACAGGAAGAGCGTGGGCATCGAGCTACATTTCCTGACCTTGTTAGCTTCATAGAGAGGCAAGTGAAGATACTGTCAGATCTTCTGTTTGGAAGCATCCAGGATGATAAACCAACTGCAGCTATCAAAACTGTTATTTCTACCTTTTCAAAGGGAAAACCAAGCCTAAGGGGAAGTAGTTTTGCAACAATTATTACCTGCCCAAGAACACCAGTGCTAGAACATGTAACAACGAATGGAATGAACATACCCCCATCAAGCCACAACTCCCTACATTTGTGTTTGTTCTGCAGAAGAAGTGGTCACTCATTGGAGCAGTGTCCACACATCCTGAAGAAAACACACAGAGAAAGAATGGACTTCTTGAAAGGAAAAGGGGTGTGTTTTGGATGCCTAAAAATAGGACACATGAGCAAACACTGCCACAGTCGTTTGACATGTTATGTGTGCAATCAAAGTCATCCTGAAATACTCCACATTGAACAAAAAGGCAAAAGAGAGGAAGCAGAACACACAAAACAGAATGGGAAGCCAATGGAAAGTAATGGTGTCATCTCACCTCATACATGTGGTCACATTGGGGCCGGTGATGAAAACTCCATCTTCTCCATTGTACCAGTACAAGTAAAGAGCCACAAAGGGGACAAAGTGTTACAAACTTATGCATTTCTGGACCATGGAAGTTCATCCACCTTTTGCACAGAAAGTTTAATGAGGAGGCTAAACCTTACAGGACAAAGGACTAACATTCTCCTAAAGACAATGAATCAGAGAAAGATTGTGTCTAGTCATCATATCTCAGGTTTGGAAATATCGAGTCTGGACGAAAACAATTTCCTTCAACTATCCGATGTGTTTACACATAAAACCATGCCTGTTTCCAAGCACAATATTCCTCTACAAGAAGATCTGCAAAAATGGCCTTACTTAAAGGACATCAAAATTAATGAAATCGCTTCTGGCATTGACCTACTCATTGGGACAAATTCTCCTAAGGTATTGGAACCTTGGGAGCTGATCAATAGCCAAGGAGAAGGACCGTACGCTGTAAAGACCCTACTGGGGTGGGTCTTCTATGGTCCCCTAAAAGGAAGCAACGACAGCAGAGATGCTAATGGCCACCCTGTTGCTACTGTCAATCGGATATCCATTGTACACCTAGAGGAGCTATTGGTCAAACAATACAATCATGACTTCAATGAAAATACAAGTAAGGAAACAGAGGAAATGTCCAGAGAAGACAAACAATTCCTGAACATTATGAATTACTCTGCAAAAACCACAGATGGACACTACTGCCTAGACCAGGGGTGGCCAACCAGTCAGAGGTTAAGAGCCAACATTTTGACTATGTTACTGCAAAGAGCCACATCAAACACAGTCACAGATGCACGTGCACCCCCCCTCCCTCATTCTCTCTTTTGTTCTCAGCCTTTCTCTGTGCTCCTTCACTTTCTTCCTCCCTTCTCTCTCTCACAGATAAAATGAAAATATAAAACTTCACACACACACACACACACACACACACACACACACACACACAGTATACATCACTTCAGGGGACATTACATTGACTTACATGCATTTCCTGGAGACTTATCCTAACCCTAACCATAACCAACACATGCCTAACCCTTAACCTTACACTAACCCTAATCCTAAACCTAACCAAGTCTTCACCCTAAAATTAATGATTCCCCTCATGGGGACTTCCAATTTGTCCCCATAAGGGAGGCGAGTCCCCACACGTGACTGTGTCAACAGATTTAGGTCCCCACAAGTATAGTAATGCTAGGCCACACACACACACACACACACACACACACACACACACACACACACACACACACACACACACACACACACACACACACACACACACACACACACAGCTCTGCTCAGACAGATTTATTGTAAATGGCACACACCATAATATTGACAGAAATTGAATTAAACCTCTCCTACCAGTATTCAGAGGCCAGTTAACATAACAACATAACAATGAACATTGTGTGCACTCACACACAAACTCTCAGTAAACAAAATTGAAAAGGTTTGTTATCTTACTTTAAATTAGTGAGACTTCTGACATTCCTTGCTTTGAACAATCCTCCTCAAATTTGGCTTGTATTCCGTTGTGGCCACTCGAAGCAATTCTCTCACATGTGTGTCAGTCAGAACAGATCGATGCTTGGATTTCACATGTTTCAGGGTAGAAAACACAGACTCACAGACGTATGTTGACCCAAACATTGAAAGTAGCTTGAGCGCAGCCCGTTTGACATTTGGGTATTTTTCGATCGGCACAGTTTTCCAGAACTCAAGGGTCCCTTCCCTCAGAACAGGTTTCAGTCGGTCATCCTCTGAAAGTTCGATCATCTCCAACTCGGCCATCGCCTCGTCCTTGACTAGCGGGGCTTTCAAACAGTCCGTCTCAGCATTAAAAGGATCAACGAGGAACGTAATCTGTGGCCTTTTCACATGTAGATCATGGAACCGGGTCGCAAAGTTTTCCTGCAGGGTTTCAATCAATATTGCATAACGGGCTGTTTGCTTTTTCCGGGTGGCACCGGTGGCTTGTGCGCTTGCTTTTAGCAGAGAGGGAAAATGCGCTAATTCTCCCTTTTGAAGATGTGTCTTAAACAGTTTCAGTTTGTTAACAAACGCAAATACACTTTGCACTAAGTCAGGCAGCATTTTTAACTTTCCCTGCAGATCCAGGTTCAGTCTGTCCAGATGACACAGCATGTCGACCAAAAAGGCCAGATCCATAATCCACTTGGGGTCTGAGAGCTCCGGATAATCCTTGTCCTTCTGTTCCATGAACAGTTTCACAGCATCCAACAGCTCAAAGAAGCAAGACAGCACTTTGCCTTTAGAAAGCCACCTCACAGTGCAGTGCAGCGGCAGGTCTCCTGGAAGCCCTTGGTCGAGTTCAGCGATGAGATTCTTAAATTGCCTGTGGTTAAGAGCATGCGTGCGGATGTAGTTTACGATTTCCATCACAGGCTTCATGACGTTGTCTAAATTCAGTGATTTGGACACAAGTTGCTCCCGGTGAATGATGCAGTGGAAATTCCAAAATTCGGGAAATGTGTTGTCAGCTTTGCACAGCCCCACAAGCCCGTTCACAGATCCGACCATTGATGGCGCTCCATCCGTGGCTATTGCAGTTAGTTTCTGCTTGGGCACATTTGCTTTCACAAACACATTTATCATTGTTTCTTTTACATCGATGCCACGGGTTCTGTCTTTTAATGGCACAATATCAAGGAGTTCTTCTTTTATAACACAATCCTTTGAGACTGATCGTGCAAATATTGCCAACTGAGGCTTGTCTTGTATGTCACAAGACTCATCCAATGCCACACTGAAAAACTCACATGTTTGAAGATCAGAGTGTAACTGCGCTTCAATGGCGGTGCTAATGTCCGATATTCTGCGTTCAACAGTGTGGCGGGACAGTTGGACGTCTGATACCGCTTGTTTCAGTTTTTTGTTTTCTGGAGACAAGATTTCAACCACGTCACTGAGGCATTTTTGAACAAACTCCCCTTCATTGTACGGCTTTTTAGCTTGTGCTATGTTCCAAGCAACTTGATAAGATGCAAGTGTTACGGTCTCCGAGTGCTTCGTTATTTTTTTGAAAAACTGTGTCTGCTTTTCTGCCTGACTTTTCAAGGTGTTTATCTTCTGCTTGCGAAGTTCCGTACCTTTTGGGAAGTCATGGTCGATGTTAGCATGGAGTGAGGTGAAATGGCGCTGAAGATTTGAAGCCTTGAAATGGGTTAATGCTGTCTGGCATATAAGGCAAAATGGCTTGCAATTGCGTTCGATAAAAAAATATGAACTCTCCCACTCTACTAAAAACGTCCTATGTTCGTCTTCATATTTTCGCTTAGCTGTGCATTTCTTCCCTGCCATTTTAGGATCAAACTCAATTCATGGTCAGATAGTGTTTAATACTCGATTCTGATTGGTCAATTCAGAACACGTGACACGTTGTTAATCCAGAACAGACAGACCGCTGTCAAGCAGTTCCTGCCGTTGCTACATTCAAACAGTAACAACGGACTATTTCTCTTAGCGGATGCATGTCATTTTAAATAAATAATAGCGTACTATTTTTTTAAATCAATAAAAACATTTTCTAAATCTATAAAAGCATTTCAATTAATATTGGGAGTCATATCGTTACTTTGTTGAGAATGTGGCCATGTAATAAGCGGGATAATGGGAAAATAACACCCTTTATGCAGATCTAGGCCCCTCCGCTTCGCTCCTGATCAAAATTAGACGGCGGCGCTGTCATCCTCTCATACTGACACCTGACACCACACATACACACGTAGGGAGAGCCGGGACGAAAGTAACGGAGTGATTTTATCCGTGCCCAAACAACTTTGACCGGTCAAATTACGTCAGAATTATCAGCATTCAATACTTAACAGACCTATTAAATATCAGGTCTAACTGTCAGGAGTCCGTGTCTCTCCCCCACACTCACACATATAAAATTCGATATGAATTGAAGAGCCGCATGAAACTGGCTCTCGAGCCGCATGCGGCTCGCGAGCCGCGGGTTGGCCACCCCTGGCCTAGACTTACCATTTAGACAAGAAAATCCTAGCATGCCAAATAACCGATGCGTCGCTGAGCAGCGTATCCAAGGCCTGAAACGCAAGTTTGGAAAAAATGAGAAATTTCACGATGAATACACTTCCTTTCTGACGGAAATGATCAACAACGATTATGCTGAAATGGTACCAGTAAACCAGCTAAAGCCAAGTGATAACAAGCGTTGGTATATACCTCACCATGGGGTATATCACTCGAAGAAAGGAACATTAAGGGTGGTCTTTGACTGTGGTGCTGTCTTCAAAGGAACATCACTTAACTGCCAACTGCTTCAGGGTCCACATCTAACAAACTCACTCATTGGAGTCCTTATCAGATTTAGACAAGAACCAGTTGCCTTAATGGCTGACATCAAAGCAATGTTTCATCAGGTTAAGGTGTCAAAGGGGCATATTGACTATCTGCGATTCCTGTGGTGGCCCAACGGTGATGTGCAACGGGATCTTGCTGAATACCGGATGAAGGTACATCTTTTTGGAGCAGTATCATCACCCAGTTGTGCAAACTTCACATTGAGAAAGACTGCTGAGGACAACAAAGATAACTTTACAGCAGATGTGGTAGCCACAGTTAAAAATAACTTCTACGTGGACGATTGCCTAAAATCCATGCCCTCTGAGTCAGAAGCAGTAAAAATGGTAGGAGACCTGATTGCTCTCTGTCGAAAGGGAGGATTTATGCTGTCAAAGTGGATCAGCAACAGCCGTGCAGTATTAGCATCCATTCCACAACAAAGCAGAACCAAAGAGACCAAGGACTTGGACTTGGATAGGGACAAGCTACCAATGGAAAGAGCACTGGGATTGCACTGGTGTGTTGAAACGGATGTGTTCAAGTTCAAAATTGCTGCACAAGAACGACCATATACAAGACGTGGCATCTTGTCTGTTGTCGGCTCTATATACGACCCCTTGGGATTTCTGGCACCATTCACCCTACCAGCCAAACTGATCATGCAGGAGCTTTGTAGGAAGAAACTTGGATGGGATGAAAACATACCACAAGCTTTAGTTCAGCAATGGTCAGGATGGCTAGCAGACATCAATAAGATGGCAGAGTTTCAAGTGGACCGGTGCATGAAGCCAACAAGCTTTGGTCATGTCAGACATGCACAACTGCACCACTTTTCTGATGCTAGTGAAAGCGGCTACGGCACTGTTTCATATCTAAGACTGGAGAATGATAACAAAGAAGTGCATGTTTCATTCATAACAGGAAAATCCAGAGTGTCACCATTGAAACAAGTTACAATTCCCAGAATGGAACTTACAGCAGCAGTCCTGGCTGTCAAAATCGACACAATGCTGAAGAACGAATTACAGCTGCAACTGGACCAATCCGTCTTCTGGACTGATAGCACTACCGTGCTAAAATACATAAAAAACGAAAACAAACGCTTTCAAACATTTGTAGCAAACAGGATCTCTCTTATAAGGGATGCCACAGATGTATCACAATGGAGGTATATTGGAACAAAGGAAAATCCTGCAGATGAAGCCTCTAGAGGACTAAAGGCAGACCAATTCTTAAACTGTAGGAGATGGATCAAGGGACCTGAGTTTCTCTCCAAGCCAGACAGAGAATGGCCAAACTCTCATGTGGATTCAGATATCCCTGGCAATGATCCAGAAATCAAGCAGGACATCACAATGAACGTCATTGTCAAAGATTCATTGAGCCCCACAAACTCTCTGATAAACCACTTCTCATCATGGAGAAAACTGAAGACTGCTGTAGCCTGGCTTCTTAAAGTAAAAACGACACTCTTGAAGCTGATTCAAAGGAGAAAGGAGATTCAGACTACTGTGAATGGCTCTGAAAAGGATCCTAGAAGATTAAAGGAAAAGGTCGAAAGGAAGATACAGGCCTTTAAAGGAACACTCCGCAGACAATGTTTATGTCCTGAAGATCTTGTTCAAGCAGAAAATGCAGTCATTTCTTTTAGTCAAAGGCAACGGTTCAAAGAAGAACTATCTTTACTAGAAGCTGGTAAACATAATGTGAAAGGAAGCAGTTGCTTGTACAAACTGGATCCAATATTGGATCATGGACTCCTGAGACTGGGTGGTCACTTGAAACGACTAGCAATGCCTGAAGAGCCCAAACATCCGATCATTCTCTCAAAGGATCTTCACATATCCACACTATTGTTACGAGATATTCATGAAGACCTTGGACATGGAGGAAGGAATCAGATGCTGTCTAAAAAGTAAAAAAGTAAAGTAAAAAGTACTGGAAAATCAAAGCTAACTCTGCGGCAAGAAAGATTATATCAAACTGTACTGTGTGTAAACGGCATCGTGGAAAACTTGGAGAACAGAAAATGGCAGACTTGCCCTTGGAAAGGATTCTACCAGATACACCTCCCTTCACAAATACAGGAGTAGACTACTTCGGTCCTATTGAGATCAAGAGAGGACGAAGTCTTGTCAAAAGATATGGCGTAATCTTCACTTGCATGGCAAGCAGAGCAGTACATCTTGAAGTTGCATACGCACTTGACACAGACTCCTGCATCCATGCACTACGACGATTTATTTGTCGACGAGGTCAAGTTTCCTCTTTAAGGTCAGACAATGGCACAAATTTTGTCGGCGCAAATAGAGAGCTAAAGGAATCACTCAATGGTTTGAATCAAGACAGAATTCAGAGTGCTATGCTTCAGCGAGGGATAAGGTGGTATTTTAACCCCCCAGCAGGAAGCCATCACGGCGGTGTTTGGGAACGATTGATCCGTATGGTTCGAAATGTGCTGTGTTCTGTTCTAAAACAACAAGTTCTGGACGACGAAGGATTGCAAACCTTTCTTTGTGAAGTCGAAGCGATTCTGAATGATCGACCAATTACAAAATCTTCTGACGATCCGATGGACCTAGAGGCCCTCACGCCTAACCATCTTCTTCTGATGAAAACCAAGCCAAAACTACCACCTGGACTCTTTGTAAAGGAAGACTTGTACATCAAACGCAGATGGAGACGAGTGCAATATATGGCAGATCTCTTTTGGAAAAGGTGGACACAGGAATACCTGCCTCTAATCCAAAATAGACAACGGTGGTTAAAGGAAAAAAGAAGCTTTGCTCCAGGTGACATTGTTGTAGTGGCTGATTCTACTGCTCCACGTGGCTCCTGGTTAATGGGCAGAATACTGGAGACAAAACCAGACGCACAAGGTATTGTGCGCACAGTTCGACTTCAAACCAAGAGCAACATCTTAGTGAGACCAATAACAAAGATATGTCTGCTCCAGGAAGCTGAGACATAAAGAACAGCAAAGACCGATGACCCTTAAAATAAGGGAGAAGAAGAGAAGAAAAGAAACTACAAATTCTTTAAGAATTACATGCTAACACATACACACCTTTTGTATAGCTCCTTTATTATTTATTGGTAATTGTCTTTTTTCTCATACTAAAGCCAATTAGGGGCCGGTGTGTAGGAGCCATTTTGTGGGTGATGTTGGTGTGTCAGTTTATTTAAGTTATATGTATAGTGCAATATTATTTATGAACACTGGGTGGCGGGGGTTAGCTGCACCGGGTGTATATAAGGAGGTCATAGGTGACAGGAGATGGGTGGACACAGTAGGAGAAGAGCATACCGATTCCACCAGCCCGGCAGATGCTCATAGAATCACTAGAACGCTAAATTAACCCTGGTAGCCAAAGACGAATAAACATCATCATAAACCACAACTAAGGACCGGAAAATCATCTGTTTGTGTCTGCGTCTGGATCACTTTTCAACCCTTCTGTGAAAGTAACGGCAAAAATATATAGGACATAGGAAAAGGAAATTGCCATTACACTATCGCTATTGGGTAATCCCACTGCACGTGTGCAGCACTGACAGACTTAATCCACGCCCACCTATGGGCCCCACCTACGGACTCACTTCCGTATAAATAGGAAGTAGTCCCTACAATCTGCTCCCACTTTTCTTCAGCACTCCGTTGCAGAAGCACTGCAGGCACAAGCTCTTTTCAGAGCTGTTTACTAGAAAGCAAACATTTCTCCCTGGCCCCATCCTCCCTCTCCTCCGGACGGGGGAGACAGGGCGGGGCTCGGTGTTAGCCGACATATGAATTACGACCGGCTGTGGCTGGCTCGCTCCAGGGAGGAAGCGGCTTTACACAGACGATACAGGTGAGTCCTGCCGGGGATTGGAGCACGCAAACGCGGCTCTCAATCCCCAGGTGTCGTGCACTCATTGTGTCCGTCTTCCTCTGGCCCACAGACAGCGGAAAGCGAACGCTCTCGCGGCTGCGGCCTGGGATAATTGGCTAGTCCAGGAGTCCTACTCTCTGGACCAAGCTTATTATTATAGTATATTAGGCTATTATTATTATTGGATCTTGATTATTGGATCCGATTGGCGGGCAGCAGTCAGGCGACTCCTTCCCCTCCATTCACGGATCACCATGTGGTTCCCCCGGCCCCATCCTCCCTCGGGGCCCGGTGTCGGCCCGGCAGCCGAGCCTATAGGTTCGGCTGCCGGGCCGACACTATCCGCCATCTCGGCTCTGCCGTATAGGCGGTATTCTCTTCTTCTTTAGTGTTACGCACACTGAGTAAAGCTCCATTTGAACCTTTAGATCAGGTTCCCCTGAAGTTCTTGTCAGCCAAAGTAGCTCTGCTCCTGGCTCTGACATCAGCTAAAAGGGTGAGTGATTGGTCTGCTCTCTCTGTGGCTCCCGTGTCTCCAGATCCAAGGAGATGGCAGCTCAGCTGTTTTGCGCCCTAACCCGGCTTTTATGCCAAAGGTGATCACAAGCTCTTTTTAGATCGAGAGTGATACCTTTGGATGGCTTCTTTCCTCCTCCTCACACATCAGAGGAGGAAGCCACGTCTCATCTCCTCCGTCCCGTGCGGATTGCACGCACGGCTGCTTTACGCAGCTCGTCTGTTTGTGCATTACAGAAAGCGCTCAATAGGGCAGCCTCTGTCGGCACAGCGCCTGTCACACGGGCTGTGTGAGGCATCAAAGCGCACGGCACCAGAGGAATTTCCTCCTCCACGGCGTTGCACGGAGGAATGACAGTGGAAGACATACACTGCTGCATCTTGGCCTTCCCCCTGTTCTTTTATTCGTGTTTATTTTGAGGGATGTCTCCCATTCCTCTCTGACACACTCAGTACTGAGTGTCCTGTCAGAGTGAGTAATGTCGGGGCATTTAGAGAGCTGCCCTTTTCCCCCTCTTTGATCGTTTAACAAGTGACTTTGGTCTCTACTTTTTACAGGTAGCCTAGCCTGCCTTCGTTCCCTGATGGAGAATATTCATTTTTTAAATGCTATATTCCCTGGGAATGTTATGCTCCATTTACGCATGGTGAAATGGACATGGGTTATTAATTGAGTAGGTGTGTTTCTGTGCTTCTGGTAACGGACGGACCAGTGGGGCGTGGACTACATCCTGCTTCGCCCTTAACCCAATAGCGATAGCCTTAGAGGGCGAAGCCTTATACGAAATAGAACTGGGGTTACGTACTGTAACCCAGCTTCTATGAGTATAGGCGCAGCCCTCTAAGGTTCGGGCCCCACTGGCTCCGCGAATAGCTGAAGAAAAGCTGTTTGTGTGGGAGCAGATTGTAGGGACTACTTCCTATTTATACGGAAGTGAGTCCGTAGGTGGGGCCCTAGGTGGGCGTGGATTAAGTCTGTCAGTGCTGCGCACGTGCAGTGGGATTACCCAATAGCGATAGCCTTAGAGGGCTGCACCTATACTCATAGAAGCTGGGTTACAGTACGTAACCCCAGTTTCATCAGCAGCACGGGGTAAAAACCACCAATGAGCGCTCAGCTCGAGATACCAGCGAGTCGTTTCCCATCAAGGCAAGGCAAGGCAAGTTTATTTATATAGCACTTTTCAACACAAGGCTATTCAAAGTGCTTTACAAAAAATGAAAGACATTAAGAAAATGGCATTTAAAATCAGTCATTAAAAAGAAAAGCTAATCAAATAAACATTAAAAGAAAAAATACATGGATAAAAGTTACAGTGCAGTTTAAGATATGAATAGTTCAATTAAAAGCAGCGACAAAAAGAAAAGTCTTTAGCCTGGATTTAAAAGTAGTCAGAGTTGCAGCGGACCTGCAGGTTTCTGGGAGTTTGTTCCAGATATTTGGAGCATAATAACTGAACGCTGCTTTACCGTGTTTAGTTCTGACTCTGGGGACAGAAAGCTGACCAGTCCCTGAAGACCTGAGAGATCTGGATGGTTCATAATTTAGCAGGAGGTCAGAAATGTATTTTGGGCCTAAACCATTCAGTGCTTTATAAACCAGCAGCAGTATTTTGAAATCTATTCTTAGACACACAGGAAGCCAGTGTAAAGACTTCAGAACAGGAGTGATGTGATCCACTTTCTTAGTGTTAGTGAGGACTCGAGCAGCGGCGTTCTGAATCAGCTGCAGCTTCCTAATAGCATTTCGCTTGCACAGCCCGTGGAGAGGAACTGCGCCGCCTCGCTCTCAAGGCTGCGGGCGTCTTTGTCCCGCGAGATTTCAACGTCTCACGTAGGCGAGCCTCCAGAGCAAGTCGGACAAAATGACTAACCATCATGCAACGCACTAGCAAGACGTTGATCGCAACTGCGCAGGTCTCGCTTGTCTCAAACAAGCCTATTGTTTCCCACGATCATGACAGAAATGTGTCATTTTTTACCTGTTCTTGTTAATAATGATGTTCTTATCATTGAGACAGTTCCTAGAAGTCTGAAGTATTCAAATAGTTCAATTTATAGTGATTATAAAGCAGCAAAACACTTTTATTTAATGGAAGAAAATTTGGTATTTACTAAAGAAGAAGGGAAAAAGTGCATATTTTTGGATATAAACAAACACATCTTATATTGAGCATCAATGCTGTTACGTCCCCCTCTAGGGGTAGAGGAAAACAACACACACCAGTTGAAATTGGTATAATTATAAAGGGTTTATTTTAAATAGCAGGGTAAACAAAGTGGCAGGCATGCAGCCTGGAACAAACAAAAAGGCCAAAAGGGCACAGGTTGATAAATAACCAAACAAAAGGAGGACTCTAAAAAATGAGTATAATTGCATACAGGGAAAACAAATACTAATACACTAAATAAGGAACGAAACAAAACCTCACTTTAAAAGTGGTACAACTAACAAAATGATTCTGTACAAAAACACAGCTAAACTAAAGGCAACAGTCACAAAATCCTAAGCTACTCTAAACACTAAGCTACTCTACACTATAAACTACTATAGACACTACTAATACACAAAATCACACGGAGATGGGCACACGAGTTTGACCACAGTTAACAGATCTAAGGACCAGTGACGTGCGGTGAGGTTCATGGCTGGTGAGGCACTGACTCTCAGATTTACAAATATTATATTTTGACCTTAATCGAAATAGTCGGTTATTTTCAAAAGCTTTTTTAGTCTGATGCTTCGATTCATTTTAAACAGACCGTTCAACACAAGGATACCCAAAATCTAAATATTGGATTGTTCTTTCTTAGTAAGATCCCATTTGCATTACAAATGTGGTCTTACCTTGACTTGAAGATGAAGTCCATGCTTTCCATCTGGACAACAATCTCTATTACTTTTTTGTAAAAGTCCTCCTTATCTTCCTCTAGTTTCGAAAGTCTAGTTTGTTGTTTGTGCACCGTCTCTGCGTAGAATAACAGTAGCAACAAGAACCTGTGGGCTCACTTGCGCCCCCTTCAGTGCGGCAGAGGTTATGGCTGCCTCCCCTGGTGCTTTTTTTATTGCCGTTGTACGATGAGACCAGCGAGCCTAAATATCATATATACGTGAAATAAGTTATTTAGAGACTATGGATCAGTGCTGGAATTGGGCCGGTACTCACCGGTACGCAGTACCGGCACTTCTGGTTCTGACCCATGGAGTACCGGCACTTCTTGCTCAGTACCGGCATGCTGGCGGTACTCCGGTACTCATGCACCGTGCCAGTACTCAACACTCTCCCGCCGTTCTTATTATACATCCATATATATATATATACAGCCGCCCGGTACTCAGTAGATGTGTCATGAGGTGCCGAACGGACATTCTCATCGCTCTAACCGCTGGAGTTTCACAGCGGCTGTCAGCTGTTTACTCCTGTCATTCAAACAGAACGTGCTGGAGAGGGGGCGGGGCTTATCTTCTCCATGTAAATACTGTGGTGGAAACGACTATGTCAAAATTAACCTATTTTACCGTGATTTAATAGTAATACACGTTTCAAAATAATAATAATAATAATGCCGAAGTAACAACATACTGAAAACTGTTAGTAAAACCATGTTTTAATGCTTTACAATTTACATACCTAGATGCACGTGTGTTGTGTTTATGCAGTGCAACTCCCACCCAGTGGGTGGCTATGTAGAGTGATAGAACAGAGCAGGCACGCCCCCGAGAGAAGGAAAGCACGTCACAAATTAGCATTTCTAAAATGTTAGCGTGGATTAATAAAAGTGCAAAAAGACAGCGGTTGTCGCCGGAAGAAACTTCAAATACAGAGAATGCTGTGCCTGTGTTGGAAATTGTGTCTGATGGGGAGCTTTCTTTGGTTGATCCTCCTGCTCCAAGTTCTAGTGCATTAGCATTAGCACTAGCTCCGCCGCCTCCTCCAGAGCCTCTAACGTTAGCTGCTGCTGGCTCAACTGCCACCACCAACACCGGGCAAAGCGATGCACCTGACTGCTGGACAACGGACCAGGTGCAATATTTTTGCAAGACCAATGCATGGCTCCTTCTTAAAGATAAGAAGCTAGGATGTCGGATATGCAGATATGTCAAATATTTGGGAATACACACTGGACAAGGACTGAAACTGTCAACTGAATGGGGTGAGTGTGCAGTGTTTCATTTCGGTGTTGACAAGGGCAAACAACAAGCTAGCCTGAGAAAAAAAATCAAAGAACATAAAGAATCACAAGCCCATGTAAAAGCTGCTGACATCCTTACATCTGCTTCACGTGAAACTATTCAACATCAAGTGCAGTCTATGCATAAATCTGAATTAGACACCACTATCAGAGTTTTTCGAACGGCATATAAAATTGGCAAACATAGCCGGCCATTCACAGACATGCCAATTGATTTGAATGTACAGAAACTGAATGGGCTGAACGTGGGCAGGGTTTTGCACTCCAATAAAACCTGTGGCGAAATCATCGACCACATAGCTCATGAGCTGAAGAAAAAAATGGCAAAAGACATTACAGAAAACCAAAGAAAACTCTGTGTTTTGGTCGATGAATCTACCACTATTAGTGGTAAAACGGTGCTTGTTGTGTGTCTACGCTCAGCATTAGCTGATGCTGAGCCCGAAACGTTTTTTTGGGAGCTGATCGAGTTGGATGGAACAACGGCTGATGACATCACAAAGGCGTTAATGGAGTGTCTTGGAAGAGATTTTAACGAGGACTTTTTAGGTCAGTGTTTCGTTTATTTTGCATGTGATGGGGCTTCAGTCATGCTAGGGAAGAGAACAGGCGTTGCTACCCAGTTGTGTAGTAAATTCCCAAGCCTGTTTGTGTGGCACTGCTCCAATCATCGTCTAGAGCTGGCAGTTGGGGATGTGGTCAAGGAGGTCTCAGGGCTCAATCATTTCCAGATCTTTTTTGACAAACTCTATTCCTTGTTCCATGCCTCCCCCAAAAATCAGAGGCAGTTAGCGCAGTGTGCGCAAGCAGTCGGACAGCGTCTCCTGGTGATAGGGCGTGTTTTGTCCATCCGCTGGGTGGCTTCAAGTGAAAGGAGCGTCAGAGCAGTCTGGGAAAACTACAGAGTGCTTCATGATCACTTCACAAATGCTGCAAACGACACGAGCAGGGATTCCAGAGACAGAGCAAAGTACAAGGGCCTGGATGATGTGCTCACATCTGCAACGTTTGTCAGCAATCTGGGACTGATGTACGATGCGCTCACAGAGCTCAGCGACCTCTCTCGGCAACTCCAAAAAGAGAGATGACACTGCCTACAGCAGATAGGCTCTTAACTCGAGAAATACGAGTTTTTGAATCCATGGTCACCATGCCTGGCCCACACATGACTACAGTTCATACAGCTCTAGCTGAGAAGTCCTTCAAGGGTGTTGCCCTGCGTGAGAATGGCAGGCTTGTACAGATTCATGCAGGTCAGTTTTTCCGCAGTATGGTAGAGAATCTGAGACACAGAATGACTTCCACAACCTCCTCTCATGTCAGCACAAGAGAAATCCCATTACATGGCCGGGAGGCCCGGGACAATCAGCTAATCCAGGACATGAAAGTTATCCATCCTGGAAGTTGGCCTGAAGAGGAGTTAGACGTACAGTATGGGGACGTAGAGGTGCTACGTTTGTGCGAAGTGCTGAAAGTGGACAGAAGAGAGACTGTTCAGGGCTTTCGCGAATACAAGGAAACCAGGGCATCCCGTACACCTGCTGCCATGGAGCCTCTACTGAAAGCAGTCCGAACCATCGCTGTCTCCACTAGTGAGTGTGAGCGGGCATTCAGCTGCATGAACGATATCCTTACTGCAAAAAGGAATGCTCTCTCTGTCAGCCGACTGTCCAGCCTGGTTTTCATTAAATGTAATGGACCATCACTAGGACAGTTCAATCCGGAACAGTATGTGAGGTCCTGGCTGGCAAAGGGAAGGAGAAGTGCTGATGAAAGAGCCTGTCCAGCTCCAGTCCCTGATACTGATGTCCCCAAGGCCTTCTGGAGCCTTTTCTAACAATGTGAAGTATATTTCAAAGCAGCTCACCCAGTGAGAAGACTTTTGGCATAATGTGCCGATTTGTACAGATCCTGGAGATAGAAGGACTTCAGACCAACCAGGGAGTTATCTGATCAGCTTGGTGTTCAATGTAACTCTTTACCATGGCTCAGACTTTGTTACTTGCAGTTACAGTTTCTCATTTTAGATTGTGCAAATTTTGCATTTGTTTTTACATGTTCTTTGTTCATGCTCTTTATCATTTTTCTGAGTTGGAAAGTTAGATTGCATCATAGTTTACTTTATACATATTTGTATTCTTCAGTGGTGAAGTATATTGCAAAGCAGCTCAGCCATGTGAGAAGACTTTTGGCACTTTTTCGTTTTTCGTTTTCTGAGTTGGAAAGTTAGATTGCATTCAAAATGTACAGAAATACTTAATTTTGTTAAAGCTTTTTATAAAAAATGCTTCTGACCAGAGCTTTGTTTCCTTGTCATTAATGTTGAACACCACCAGAGGGGCTCTCACCTGAAAGGTCTCTGCTTCATGTGTCTTCAGCAGAAGATCTAGACTTTGATTGCTATATTTTCAGTTAATATTGACCTTACCGCTGCCTATCATAAAAAATGTTAAGTACAGTGAACCTTTCTAAAATATACAGTAGTAAAGAGACAAACCCACCAGCATTATAGTAGCCAAATTCTTGTTTGTGGGCTGTATATATAAAATTGACTTGAAAAAGTTGCTGATTTTAGAGTACTGGCACCTTTTTCATTCCAATTCAAGCACTGCTATGGATGGCGAGGATAAATGTAATAAAGGGATCTACAAACATTACATTGGTGACAGTGAGATGGTGCAGGCATGCGCTTAGGGCCTGCTTTCCAGACAGTTTCTGTGGGGTAACGCATTCTGAGGTGAGGCAGAGCTCATCTGTGCCTCACCTTACCTCACAGTAACTGGCTTGAGCGCGCTCACAAAATAAGTGCCCGCGTTAAATTAGTGCCCGCGCTCCAGCCAGTTACTGTGGGCTTACGAGAGGCAGAGCTCGTCCCTGCCTCACTTCTCATCGCTACCCGTAGTTGTAGCGGAGCTCGGCAAATTTGCTGATTATGACTATAAAAAGCGATTGGAATCATACATAAATCACATTTACAACACAGATCAGTGGAGACATTTTATTATTATTACTATTTCGTTTTTCTTTAGTTGTTTTTCCATTACATTGGAGTATGACACGTGAGGCTCTGCCTCCCCTGACTGCACGTCGCTGCTAAGGACCAAGTAGCGAGAGGCGTCTGTCCACGTGTCAGAGGCTGCATCTCAGGTCGATTAAATTGAATCCTTGCGTCGTTTTCCTGCGTTTAGTCTCTTCCACCAGGGAAGCATGGAGAGACGCAAGGAAACCACGAGAAGCAGGGAAATGAGCTTTTTCCTCCGGAGCGTCACGTGAAGCGACGTCCGTTTGTGATGACGCTACACAGCTGTTCGTCTGACAGCAGCCAGCTCTGTCCCCGTTATTTTTCACAAACACCCCCGCCACACATTTACCGACACAAACATTTGTATCATCTGTTGTAGACCCCAATAAATAAAATAAGAACTCATTCTCAAAAAAGATAAACGCCATTCTTAAAATGTATAAACGAACAATAGTTTGATTAGAGTGCACAATATAAATAAAATAATTGAGAGAAGAAAAAGAGATATATTATCTATCAAAACCCAGTTAGATTAACATTAATTGGATTGCACACTTTGTTTGTTTGTGTGGATATGTAGCACATTAACATTGTAATAGCACTTAATGACTGACTGACTGAATGGAAATGAAAATAAATGAAAATGTAAAACGAAAAAAGCGATCATGAAAGTGTTTCCAATAAATGAATAAAATGATTTTTGACCACTTTGTTGTTCAGATATATCACATATTTGTAACTAAATGATACATGAATTTAAACAAAACACAGTAGGCTATAGACTGAGGAGTGACTCTCGTGAGTTTAATGTATTTTCTTCACTCCGCTGGGAAACTGCTCTCATGTCAAGAAGCATCAGATCAGTGCATGCGCTGCATCGTCCAATCAGTGAGCGATACACAGTAAGGGGGCGGGGCGAGTATCTGAGGATTTCATCAAAGGATGGACTGGTGGTTCCTCGGTTATCGCTCCTCCATTGTCGCTCCTCCGGCAGAAATAAGAGCCATGGGACGCTACTCAAGATGGCGCAGACAAATCAACTTCCGGTGATACAGAGGACCGAGGAAATGAAAATAGTCGAACTGAGACGCAGCCAGAGCCTCTTGAGTGATCGTCAGTCACAGGCTTTGTAGTCATCTCCAGCAGGTGTGCGCCGGCTGTGCACTGCGATTGGAGGGCGTCAAGCCCGGCGTGCTCCAATCACAATCTTTGGGAGGCGGACCAGGAGATGGCAGCCAATCACGTCAGGGCAACCGCACAGCTCATTTACATATAACACAGTTAAGACGACCAGAGGCCTGTACTACGAAGCTGGTTAAACCTAACCTGGATATGTTTGAGTTAGCCGGTTGGTCTAATCCAAAACATACGCGCTCTCGCTAAACTGTCCTACTGTTGATTTGATCCCGTTATGGAGAGGCGAAGTCACGCCCATCTACTTCCGGACCATGGGACCCCGGAAGCGAAAAATGTACATTGAATTCAATGGAGAGAGAACACATATCTTTTGATCCCGTTTGAATTGTGCCACGAACTACACATATGATGTTTGTCAATCTTAAACAATCATTTCCATGTAAAAAAAGTCACATTTTGTCGTAAAACTGCTGAAATATAAGACTATGAAAAATACGATACTACAAAGACTACAAATCCCAAATCCCATTCTGGGTCGCGTAAGTGATGTCACAGGCATGCTCGGTGATTTATAATAAGACTCGTAATTAAAGCGAAGAAGAAGAAGATCTCATAACTGATTTATTCCCTCCAATAAATTATAGATCGCTAAAAATACATTCACTTTTACAAGATGCCTGTGTGCTTTGTACCAGGTTGTAGTCATAAAAGTGATCATACCACTTGCTCCTTCTATCGATTCCCGTCTGATGAAAGGACCAGGAGTCGCTGGATCAGACATATCAGGTAATATCATAGGTAATATACATGTTGTGCATGTTCATGTGCATAGTCAAGTTAGCTACCTAGCTAGTAGCGACGAGTAGCGAGCACGTTAGTTAGCATTACATTACTTAGCCTTGTCATTTTTAGTAGCCTTTCCATTAAGTTATTATTTTATTACATGAAGTAAACCAAAATGTTAAACAGTAACCAAACATGATGGTAAGTATTTCGTGAAACATTTGAAGAGTAGCCTACTGCGCCCTCCACCGGGTGCTAAGGAAGCAGTTCAGGGAGAGTCGAAGGCAGGCAGGGAGCTTTGCATGACATTCTTCTGGACGTGTTTCATTGTGATGACAATCTGTTTGTTGGAAAGACAGTCGTTGTGTGCTTATTGAGAGAAAATTGTTAGAAGAGATAATTATTCAAAGTGTTGTTACTTTAAAGTGTTGTTACTGACCTTTTTCTCTTTTATTTTCTTTACCTCACCTGTAACTGCTGAGACGTTGAGGAACATGCACACTGACCTGCTCTGGCAACCTGATTTCCACTGTACGTAATAGTATTTGGTTATGGTATATTATTTATATACATCAAAGGCACAATGCACCCCCCAGAGACACACATGTATTGAGTATGATATTTTGCATAGGTCATGTGAAATCATCTTTACATACTAGAAAACTGTAGGAGCGGCAACTTGTTTTGAAATTGAATTTTTAATATCCGATAATAACGTTGATCTGTTTTCTTTATTCTTCTCTCTTCCCAGCTCCATCCATCACCATTCTCTGTTCCTGCAGGTCCTGCTTGCTAATCAATGCTCATATTTTTTTACACAATTACAAATAAAGTCATTGTATTGTATGACATGAAGTTGTGCTTCATTCGGAGTCAATAATAAATTCATTCTGCCTTCAACTGCACAATGATTTTGGACTGCACCGACATCCATGTAGCTGCCCCCCAGTAAGATGAACCAAGCAAAGAGGGTCACCATCATGCCCAAGGACATCCAGCTGGCCCGCTGCATCCGCGGAGAGAGGGCTTAGACTGACCTGAGACCAGCGCACCCAAACACAACAGCTCTTTTAAGAGCCACCTACATTTTCAAAGAGTTGCAATCCTACGTTATTATAATGATTAAACTGGTTCATGTATCACTTAGTTTACTGAACCGTGATGAATGAAAGTGAAATGAGTGAGGTAGTGGTTTACTGAAGTTACAAAGACATTAATATATGAGTAACAGGTCAGTGTAAACACAAGCTTCTGTCAATTATGGATCATTCAAACTATTTATATAAAAATATGTAATAAAGTTCTAAAACAAGTATTCGGTATATTCCTTGATAGCTTTTGGAGAAGGTTGTTTTTAAGTTTACTAAAATCTATCGTTTCAACTGTTTCACTTTATAAAAAGGGAACAGGTGAGTAGAGCATCATTGAGTTTCTTATTCTGTCAGTAAATTATACAAATGAATGTTTTTCATTATTTTAGTCAACCATAAACAAATTGATTGTACCTTTTAATGATGACCTTACATGGTCGGCAAAGTTAAATTAACTTCAGAAAATCAAATCTGTTCTGAGAAAAAACGAATACATGTTTAAAGATAGGAACTTGCCATCCCACTGAAAAACAGTCCGTAGAGATTTAAAGGCGTAGTTGTAGTTCAGTCCAACGTTTCATTTGGATTCATTTGACAACAGTCAACTATTTTCATAAAAAAATATATATATTTTTCAAAGTCAACTTTATTGTCAATCTTACTCAGTTTGAGAGATCAAAAAGACGTTTAAATAAAATTATACAATTTACAGATATGTATACAAATATATATATCCTATATACACCATCATGTATAATGATGGTGTATGATGTAGAAGGAAGTGTGTTAGATAACAAGTAAATATAGAGTTACATACAGATCCATGTTACAGCAAAAGATGGAATAACTCAGAAGCACGCAGTATAATAATAATTACATGCAACAATTCAATAACTGCTCAGCATCTCCACCACAATCCCAATCTGCTGTGTCCTGTTTTCCTCCCCCCTGCATAACACCCCATCACACATACGAAACACAACGCAGAGTCCGAGGGTGTTAAGAGTATGTTTATTGAAATGTCCTCCTCTCTACTGGCCAACACAGGGAGCATATGCTGGGTGCATAATTGTTCCAGGAGGAGGAGATTTCCATGCCATGCAGGGTCTTTGGGGATGCGGATGATGATCGCCTCCTTCGTGGTCAACACAACAAAGTAGCAGAGACTCCGGTCTGTGATATGCAGCTGCCCTTGGACCTGGTGCCAGTATGGGTGATTCTCCTTGAGAATATATGACCCACCCTCCTCACGGAGACAGAAGGATGGTAACTGGACTGCCTCCGCGATGGTCATGTTCCTCTGGCTGTGTGGACACTTCACCTCCAGCAGGGCAGATGGCTGCACAAGTCCATCGGGTGATGCTCCCAAAACACCCGACTCACTCACAAAGAGACCAGACTCGATTCGAACACTGTCACTTGATAGGCCTCCACAAAAGCCTCCACAAAAGCCTTCACCCCTTCGGCTTCGTTTACAACCCCCCAGTTGACAGTTGGCGATGTCTCTGGCCAGTGGGTTGTATGTCTCCTCTCGCTGTTGGTAAAGTTGAGACACCGGCTGGACTACTTTGGAAGTGCCAGGCTTCCTCCACTGGCACTCAACATCTGTGGAGCTGATCTGCCACATGGCAAATATTGCCAATGCTGCAGCGTGGCTGCATTTGTACATCTCCTGTGCACAATCACAGACAGCGCTCTGCATCGCGCCATCGTCTCCCATGCAGATCTGTAAAAATAAAGTAAATACCATTTGTTAGCATGCTATAATAGATTGAATGAGCAATAATACAAGGATGGTCCAGATCTGGGGGTGGGAGGGTTTATTTTTCCATAGTTTTGTCCTCTTGTCTGTTGTTATTGTTTGTTTTTTCTGTATTTTTTGTATTTTGTGTTGTATTGGTTGTGATTGTACATTGTATTTTTCTAAATGTGTATGAATACATTTTTGAAAAACATTTGATCAACAATAAAAAAGGATTTGGTCAGGATCTAGACTCAGTGTGTAGTTTATTAATTAATCAATGCTCTCTACATTAGGAAAACACATACCAGTGTACCAGAGGGAGTCACACACAGCTGTGCCTAGATAACCAAAATCCTTGAATCTACACACAGCAAATAAAGTTAAATGACACAACGAGAAAAAGGAGATCACACATACAGTATAATCGATATAAAACTGGCCGCTTCAATCTGAAGAGCAACTAAAACAAAACACGGGAGTGTACCTTGTTCTTGTGAACACTAATGTTATCCATAGCATACACAGAGACCACGAAGTTCTTAAGGAGAAAACTAGTTGCTAAAACAAAACACTTTAGTGTACCTTGTTAGCTAATGTTAGCTAGCTGACATTAACGTTAAACATTGCACTCATATTACTCACCGAAACCTTGTAAAGCCGGTCCCGCATGCTGGCTCTTACAGAACCGACTAACTCCCCTTTCATATAGGTACAGCTCTCAACGTGCCCAGACTTGTAGTGATTTTCACCTCGTAAAATAATTGTATTCTCATTCTGAAAGAATGTGGTGAAATGTGCTAACGTGACGGCCATCTTTATGTTGGTGACGCGTATTGTGCGAGACCAGAGACCTGTAGTTCACTGAGCGGTTTCACACAAAAAAATGTGTAACTTCACAGTTTTACGACACATTTTTATTTTTTTGACTTGCAAAATGTTATTTTAAATTGACAAACATCATATGTGTCATTCGTGGCACAATTCAAACGGGATCAAAAGATAACCTTTCTCTCTCCATTGACTTCAATGTATAATTTTCCGCTTCCGGGGTCCCATGGAGGCTTTCGGAAGGGGAGGGACTTCGCCTCTCCATAAATGTCATCATTTCGACAATAAAGAAATGCTACATAAACGTTATCTTGCACATTTTATCCAACCATCTCCGTTTCTAACTTTCAATATATTTTAAAAGAGAGATCTCTCTCTCTCTCTCATCTGCGTGCGGGGGTGGGGCCTCTGCATCTCTCTCTCTCTCTCTCTCTCTCTCTCTCTCTCTCTCTCTCTCTCTCTCTCTCTCTCTCTCTCTCTCTCTCTCTCTCTCTCTCTCTCTCTCTCTCTCTCTCTCTCTCTCGCACACAGACATAATTGTTAACCCTAATTGTTTGTGTTACTTTCGTTGCAGTTGTATGTCTTAAATGTAATGTAAATGTTGCCTTTGTGTGTGGTTCGGGGCCATCTTCGTGCGAAATTCACAATTCAATATTCGTCTGTCCCTCGGGTGTACATTTCGGGACAGTGTGACAGGGGCTTAACAGGATGCTTGTAGCTGACCGGGTGTTGTGCTTCGGGGGTGTGCGGAGTTGCAGTAATTGTGTGAGGTAGAAGGGGGTGAAAACCACCCTTGAATTATGGGATTGGAGACAAAAAGCTTTAGGAATCCAGACTATAACATATAATAAGTACCCTTTATCAAGATTGATGCAAATCAAGTGAAATTTGACCTTTTTAGAGAGATTTAGAAAAAGAAAACCCACCTACAGTATGGGGTCATTTGGGTGTATTTGCCATATCTCTGGAACCCATTGGTCGATGTTGGTGATAGACACCTCTTTTGAACCGTTAGAGCAAATAGAATCGAGAGGAAGTTCCTAAATCCATCTAAACATTACCATTGGTGAATGAGAGTGATGCGCAGCCAGCATGTCCAAAACCGGAAGCTCTCATACACAGTGATGATACTTATATCATTGGAATCTGTGGAATCTCAGCTTATGATATGTTTGTGCAGATTCGATGAAGTATAACATATTTCTACCGTGAGTTAAGTGCGTTAGCACTCTTTCGCTTAGTGCTAATTCATACGCTTGGTGTTAGAGTTGTGTTTTGTTTCGGTAGAAATGGTTCATATCGTCAGTTAGCTGAGTGTCTTCCCGTTAAGTGGGTATGACACATTAATAGGTTGTCAAATGTTAAGAAGCCTTGAGACACAGTTTTGTGAAAATGTTGCTTAACAGGTTAATGTTTAAACAGATCTAATACATGTTAACTGTTTAAATATATATCCTGAAATGTTCCTGTTATTTAGGGGTGATAGAAGCGAAGGAATTGTTTTAGTTTTTTTTAATTAAGGTTATTTTTTTTGCCCCTAGTGGCTAAAACTGCACATCACACTGAGACTCTTCTGGAAACTATTTCTATATTTAACGAATCTTTTTTTTTTTTAACCAGATCTAATAGCTGTTAAAGGTGGGGTAGGTAATTTTGGAGAAACCAGCTAGAATGCGCTAGAATTTGAAAATACACAGCCGGTGTCAGTACCAGATATGTTCGGGCTACCAGATATGTTCGGGTGTATTTCCGTCGCATCCGTCATCCGTCATATCCGTCATATACTCACCTCCCTCTGCTCCCAGCGCTCTGCTGCCACACACCGGCCGTCTGCGGAACTGCAGCCGGAGGAACTCGGGACAGCTTGTTATGTGTGGGGTGCTATGGTGGGGTCCCATGTACTTGTGCACATAAATAATGTTTCTAATTATTTACAATTAAAAAATATATATATTCTGCGTTACTTTAGCCAACACTTTTATAAGGCCACTAGATTAGATAATTACGAAATGTGTAGATAGAATACATATATTTCAGGTTGTTATTTTGTCATTATGTTTAATGTTTTATTTACCTTTTAGTATTTGTATATAGTATCTGAACTTTGGAGAGGAGTTGGGAGACACACGACACATCAAATCACATCTACAGATCAAGGCGAAGGCGAATGGAAGTACTCCCATACTCCTAGCGTGAAAATGTTTGTGAAAACGTGTGCAAAGTCTCCGAAAATCCTAAAAATAAGCTCATATTTGAATTCCCCATAAAAAACACATCATTCAGTAAAAACAAGGCCCCACTGATCATCTACTCTCTGAGACGATTCCAGGGATGTCTGGCTTGAGTTTCGACCACCAGGGAAAGTGGACAAAAGTGCCCGATATCAGCCTCTTAATTTACCCAGGGCCTAGTGCTTGGCATTGGGCGTGAAAATTCAGGAAACTCAGGAGTATTTTATTAAATATCTGAACTTTGGAGAGGAGTTGGGGGACACACGACACATCAAATCACATCTACAGATCAAGACGAAGCTAGTGGAAGTACTCCTAGCGTGTGAAAATGTTTGTGAAAAACGTGTGCAAAGTCTCCGAAAACGGAGCAGTGGCTGTGATGCTAGCTTTGCGGCTAGCGGTTAGTTGTTATTGTTTGAAGTTGTTGATATGGAAACAACATGACGGAGAAATAATGTATATCTTCTACATATAATAACGGACAAAGTAAAGAATGAAGTGTCGGCTATGCCTGTTTGAAGTTGTTGCTATGGAAACAACATGACGGAGAAAAAGTATAATCTTCTACATATAATAACGGACAAAGTAAAGAATGAAGTGTCGGCTATGTTTAAATGTTCGGAATTTGACCGTGTATGTTGGCCCTCTTGAGTTGCCGTACTTCCGTCATATGACGGATGACGGATGCGACGGAAATACACCCGAACATATCTGGTACTGACACCGGAAAAAATCTGCCACTTCCTTACAGAGCCCCTCCTCCAACACACACGAACGCGCACATGACCAATGAGGGCACAAGATAAGTTTCTGCACAGATGGAAGGTTGACAGGCAGGTAGGCCATCCAGTTATTTTAGCCGGGCCGGCTCAGATGATTGGTCGTGCTTTTTACAGTACTACGGCTTACACAGATGACATTTTGTAATGGATGTAAAGACTGAATCTAACTAGATGTTGTTCTTCTCTAGAGGGCAATACTGCACAATCACTGTGAGTTTAAGTCTCTACTGGATTTATTTGTATGCGTAATGGATCAGGTTTTTTTTTAACTGTAATGGCTTGAAATCGCCTACAGTATGTTCTGGGTGACCTTTTAAATTTAACCAGATCTTTATTTTGCTACCCTTTTCCTGTTTTTTAGGAGTGCTAGAAGCGAAAGGAATTTTAAAATGAAGGTAATTGTTTTGCCCCTAGAGGCTAGACTTTAGCCTAAAAAAATCTATACTATTACTACTACTACTACTACTACTACTACTATTACTACTACTATACTAACAATACTCTAGCCGCTTAAGTGTCTACTGGATTTATTTGTATGCGTAATGGATCAGGGTTTTTTTTTTTAACTGTAATGGCTTGAAATCGCCTACAGTATGTTCTGGGTGACCTTTTAAATTTAACCAGATCTTTATTTTGCTACCCTTTTCCTGTTTTTTAGGAGTGCTAGAAGCGAAGGAATTTTAAAATGAAGGTAATTGTTTTGCCCCTAGAGGCTAGACTCTAGCCTAAAAAAACTATAATATTACTACTACTACTACTACTATTACTACTACATTACATTACATTGCATTTAGCTGACACTTTTATCCAAAGCGACTTACACATTCGACCAGGAAGACACAACCTTGAAGAAAACAGAATCATATAAGTACATCAGGTTTCATAGAGCCAAAACATTTCAAGTGCTACTCAACTGGCTTTAGATAAGCCAGTCCTTTATTAGTATATAAGTGCTTTGTTAATAGTTCTATCGCTCGAAGTGCAGTCGAAAGAGATGAGTTTTCAGTCTGCGCCGGAAGATGTGCAAGCTATCTGCTATCCTGATGTCAATGGGGAGCTCATTCCACCATCCTGGAGCCAGGACAGCAAACCCACGTGTTTTTGCCGATGGGAACTTGGGTCCCCCTCGCAGCGAGGGCACAGCGAGTCGTTTGGCTGATGCAGAGCGTAGTGCACGCGCTGGCGTGTACGGTTTAACCATGTCCTGGATGTACGAAGGGCCAGATCCATTCGCAGCATGGTAAGCAAGTACCAGTGTCTTGAAGTGGATTCTAGGAGTTACCGGAAGCCAGTGAAGGGAGCGGAGGAGCGGAGTGGTGTGGGAAAATTTAGGAAGGTTGAAGACCAGACGAGCCGCTGCATTCTGGATGAGCTGCAGAGGTTGGATGGCACATGCAGGTAGACCAGCCAGGAGGGAGTTGCAGTAGTCTAGGCGTGAGATGACGAGAGCCTGGACCAGAACCTGCGTCGCTTTCTGTGTCAGCTGGGGACGTATCCTCCTGATGTTGTAAAGCGTGTATCTGCAGCAACGGGTTGTGGCAGCTATGTTTGCAGTGAAGGACAGGTTGTTATCTAGGGTATACTACTATACTATACTAACGATACTCTAGCCGCTTAAGTCTCTACTGGATTTATTTGTATGCGTAATGGATCAGGGTTTTTTTTTAACTGTAATGGCTTGAAATCGCCTACAGTATGTTCTGGGTGACCTTTTAAATTTAACCAGATCTTTATTTTGCTACCCTTTTCCTGTTTTTTAGGAGTGCTAGAAGCGAAGGAATTTTAAAATGAAGGTAATTGTTTTGCCCCTAGAGGCTAGACTCTAGCCTAAAAAAACTATACTATTACTACTACTACTACTATTACTACTACTATACTATACTAACGATACTCTAGCCGCTTAAGTATCTTCTGGAACCTTTGTTGATGTTTAATAAATTGATCTAATAAATGTTAACTGTTTAAATATATATCCTGACTGAATGTTATTATATGTTATTGCTCACTCATTTTGAGCTTTAGTCTGTTCTGGAAATGTTTTTATGTCTTACTAATTTCTGTTGTTGTTTATCATATTTTCTAAAGTTTGACTGTCAAGGCTGCCTTCTTCGTAGTCGTCGGGGACATCTGGGACGATACTAGAAAGGAAATTAATGAATCTTCTCCACCGTGGTGTTTTCAAGGCGGCTATCTCCTGAACACAACGTTCTTTCACTTGTTGGAGTTCACGGATTCTCTCAAGCAAAGTCATTATCTCTGAATCCTTCTCATCAAAAAAGCGTTCCTTCTGTTGTTCCAGTTCGTGATTTCTCTCATGCAAAGTGGCCATCTCTGCATCCTTCTCCTCAACAAAGCGTTCCTTCTGTTCTTCCAGTTCGTGGTTTCTCTCATGCAAAACTACTATCTCTGCATTTTTCACCTCCACACAACGCAACTTCTCTTGTTTGAGTTCCTGGTTTGTCTTTTGCAAGGCAGCTATCTCTGCATCCTTCTCCTCAACAAAGCGTTCCTTCTGTTCTTCCAGTTCGTGGTTTCTCTCATGCAAAACTACTATCTCTGCATTTTTCACCTCCACACAACGCAACTTCTCTTGTTTGAGTTCCTGGTTTGTCTTTTGCAAGGCAGCTATCTCTGCATCCTTCTCCTCAACACAGCGTTCCTTTTGTTGTTCGAATTCCTGGTTTGCCTTTTGCAAGGTGGCCATCTCTGCTTTGTCCTTCTCGTGCATCTTGAGGAGCTTTTCATATTTCATGTTCAGTTCCTCATAGTTTCCGCGCAAAACTTTCTGCTCAATTTCCAGGGCATTCATTTTCACATCGTGCCTCACTCCTGGTTCCACCTTCACCTCATTTTCCTTCTTGTCCACCTTCTCCTCAACAGAACGTTCCTTCTCTTGTTTCAGTGTTTGGTTTTCCTTCAGCAAGGCGGCCATCTTTGCCTCCTCCTGAACACAATGCTCCTTCAGTTGTTTGAGTTCCTGGTTTCTCTCACACAAAGCAGCTATCTTGACAGTTTTCTCCTCAACATAATGTTCCTTTTGTAAATGGAGTTCCTGGTTTCTCTCACACAAAGCAGCTATCTTGACAGTTTTCTCCTCAACATAACGTTCCTTTTGTAAATGGAGTTCCTGGTTTCTCTCACACAAAGCAGCTATCTTGACAGTTTTCTTCTCAACATAACGTTCCTTTTGTAAATGGAGTTCCTGGTTTCTCTCACACAAAGCAGCCATCTCTACAGATTTCTCCTCAAGACAACGCTCCTTTTGTTGTTTGAGTGTTTTGTTTTCCTTCAGCAAGGCAGCTATTGCTGCATCCTTCTCCACCACACAGCGCTCCTTCTGTTGTAGGAGTTCCTGGATTCTCTCACGCAAAGCAGCTATCTTGACAGTTTTCTTCTCAACATAACGTTCCTTTTGTAAATGGAGTTCCTGGTTTCTCTCATACAAAGCAGCCATCTCTACAAATTTCTCCTCAACATAACGTTCCTTTTGTAAATGGAGTTCCTGGTTTCTCTCACGCAAAGAAGCCATCTCTACAGCGTTCTCTTCAACACAGGATTCTTTCAGTTGTTTGAGTCCTGCGTTTGCCTTTCTCAAGGCAGCCATCTCTGCTTCGACCTTCTTGTGTGACCTCTGGAGCATTCCGTATTTCATGTTCAGGTCCTCATTGTTGACGGGCAAGACGTTGTGCTCAATTTCCTGGGCTTTCACGTTCAAATTTTGCTCAGATAGCTCAGCTGCATTCTCTGTATATGCTTTTCTTCTTAGCGCCTTCAATCTCAAGCTTATTCCTTAAAGTCCTTTCCTGCTCCAGCAACAACTTGATTCCTGATTTTCTTTTTGCAGAATCTCGAGCTTGACTTCCATCTCATCTCTATTGTTCATCTCCATCTCTACTGTGGTGATGAAAATGACCTGTTGTTAAGCAAACTGAATATAATTGTTCAAACTGAATTAAAGCCACAAAAATGGAGTTCACTTAGATTATCTTCGTTAAAATAGACGTGCAAGTCTACCTAATGTTAGCTTGCTACAAAACCTATTTCTGCAATGATCTGACACTAGCTGGAACAGTTTCCTCTTCTGCCTTCTGACTGATGCTCTGATGCTCTGATGAATTCACCGTCACAGCTGA